>NC_061840.1:26283521-26331021 GCF_019202785.1 Penaeus chinensis
GATTTTCAACGCATCTGCGAATTCCCCCCTCATATTTCCGCCTGAACAGCTAATTATCTCGAACTAGGACCACCACCTGTTCCCATGTGTCGACCCAGTTATGTTTTCTCATCTTTTAACATGTTATACTAGTCGTTCTTACATCCTAAAGGCATCTTCATATTAAAAATACAATTCAGTGAAAAGGATCATGAAACTCTTGTAGTACCCAATATGCCTTTATTATGACTTTCACAAACACGCGTCCTAACAGGCGATACCACAAATAAAATAACAATTACAGACTTAAATTTTCTGTGTAAATGTAAATGCGATAACCACTATATCGTATGTTTGAAGATATCAGGTTTATACAACAGTTAATTACATAATAGATTTAAAAGTCGCCGCTTTTATTCTATTTGAGAGCATTAACTCATTCGCTCCATGTGGCAAGAATACATGCCATGCCCACTGTAAATCACGTTTATTTATTGTATTTACACATAGATGGCTCTACAAGTTCTTAATCACTAAATAGCCAGTTATCAGAACTACCTATCTCACCTGTTTACCCTTTTCCTTCACTTTAGGAAAGGGTCTTTTGTATCATTTCAGTGTCTAAAGTTTTTTTTTGACAATTTAACAATCATAACATCAATAATAATAATAGCAGTATCTTTTCTTTCTTTCTTTCTTTCTTTGTTGGATTTCTTGGCTATCAACCAGCGGCATGTGGCCAAGGTTATTAAGCCAATGGATCCGATTTATTCTATCAATCTATATAAGGTCATAAAGTTTTGTCTCCCTTAAAAAAGCGATTACTTTACTGATGATTTTTTTATTATCTGATAGTATATTTGATATTGAAAATTCTTTATTTTTCATTCTAAAATAATTTTTTAGTGATTGTCTTTGGTTGGTGTAGAGTGTACAGGCAATCAAGATGTGGGGTAAGGTAAGGCTGATGTTGCAGTGGGGGCACTGGGGAGGGAAAGTTCTCTCGATATAGGGAGTGAGGTGGGTGAGTCTTGAAGCGTTGACCCTAAGGCGGGCCAACACCACCTCCTCCCTTCTGTCTTTCCTGTGGGATGTGTCCCACAGGTCTATAGTTTGTCTGATTTTATTTGTGAGTTGGAGGTTGGTCCACTCACTTTGCCACAGGAGATGTATTTTTGCTTTTATAAGAGACACAAAACACCTGAGATCTGTACGAACTATGGTAGTGTCCAGATCGCCAGTTGACCCGGCTAGTTTGTCAGCCTGTTCATTACCATGGATACCAGAGTGACCTGGTACCCATATTAGCTTGATTGATTTGTTGGCACCGTGTAACTTACGAATGATATAACCCAGCAATTCATTTTTAGTGGTTTCTAATGATTTAATAGCTTTAAGTGAACTTAACGAATCGGAAAAAATGACTATTCTATCGTGGGTCGTCGATAGTGCAAAATCAATAGCTTTATCAATGGCAAAAAGTTCGGCAAGAAAAATCGATGTATGATTCGGCAGTCTAAACTTTAGTTCACATTCAGTCGACCATACACCCGCACCTACACACTCATCTGTCTTGGAGCCGTCGGTATATATATGAAAAAAGGATAGATGTTTAATAAGGATCTCTCTGAACCTCTGGCGTACCTCACCCTCCGGCGCCATGGCCTTGGCTGATGGAAGCCAGGCTTCCATGATAGAAAAATTGGGGGTTTCCCATGGCGCTATATTTGACTGAACCAGGGTATCGATGGTAGAGAGATCTATACCGACTTTCTCGACGAGGTCGTGGAGTCTCGTGGCAAAGGGCCTAATGCCTCCATTGCCATTAGGGTGGCTCGGGTCTCGAGCCACCCTGGCGGCATAGGTCAGTGCTAACTGGCCGCGTCTGAGTCGGAGGGGAGGTACTCCTGACTCCACCTCAAGACGCTCGATCCGAGTACATTTTAGGGCTCCAAGACACACACGCAAACATGCATTCTGCACAGCATCCAATCCTTTCAAACTTGTTTTCGATGCCGAACCATACACGATTGACCCATAGTCTACTTTAGACCTAATCAGGGCTTTATATACCATTAGCAAAGACTGTCTATCAGCTCCCCATTTGTTACCAGAAATGCACTTTAATAAATTTAGTGCTCTTTGACATTTATTCTTTAACTGACCAATGTGGTCTTTCCAATTGAGTCTACTATCAAAAAGTAGCCCAAGAAATCTTGCAGAATTTTGAATAGGTATTGGGTGGTTGTCTAGAGTTAGCCTGATGTTCGGCTTCCTCCTACGTGAAAAAATTACCCCAATACTCTTTCTAATGGAAAACTTAAAACCCCACTGGAGGCCCCAGTTATGAATCATATCCAGTGCCAATTGGATGCGATTTGCTGAGAATTCTGCATTATTGCTGGAATGCCATAATGCACAATCATCAGCGTACAGTGAGTATTTAAGATTCCGAGGAGGAGCTGGTAAGATGTCATTTATCATACATAGAAATAGAGTTGGTGACAAGACACTTCCTTGTGGGACCCCGTTTGCCTGGACAAAAATGTCCGAAAAAGTGACATTGTCAGAAAACAATTTGACAGAAAACGTTCTGTCAGAAATGAAATTTTGTATAAAACAAGGCAAGTTTCCACGTAATCCGAAAGCATAAAGTTTTCTGAGTAGGCCATATCGCCATGTCATGTCGTAGGCTTTTTCTATATCTAAAAATACTGATATCAAAAATTCTTTTTTGGCAATTGCCTCTTGAATATGACTGTCCAGCTTTACTAGTTGATCGAGAGTTTGGCGTCCCTTTCGGAAGCCGCACTGCTCGTCAACTAGCAAATTACTGGAATTTAGAAAATGCAATAGCCTACTGTTAACAATTCGTTCCATGACCTTGCATAAGCAACTTGTCAACGCAATTGGGCGGTAGGAGATGGCAAATCTGGGATTACCCCCTCCTTTCAATATGGGAATGATGTGGGCGAAGTGCCATGAGTTTGGAAAAGTGTGGCTTTTCCAAATTTCATTGTACACTTCTAGCAACTTAATCATGTCATCATGATTAAGATGCTTTATCATCTCATATCGAATCTCATCGGGGCCTGGGGATGTTCCTCTACAGGCTTCTAGGGCTCGGACAAGCTCATCTATTGTTAGATCTTTATTGTAATCAAGTTCATCTCCTGTGGCAAAGTGAATTGGTTGCAGCTCAGCCGCTTCCTTGATGGGCAGGAATGCGTGATGGTAGTTTGCTGAGCTGCTTGTATGAGAGAACTGCCTGGCGAGTGCATTAGCAATGTCTCTAGGTGAATCGATGTTATTTCCCTCTTCAATGATGTTATTGATTTTGAAAGATGTTTTTTTCTTATTGATTTTATTGATTGTGGACCAAACCTCTGATATTTTGGTATTGCTATTTATTGTAGAGACAAAGCTCCGCCAGGAGTCTCTTTTTGCTTGTCTTATTACTCTACGAGCCCTAGCTCTTGCTTGTTTATAATTGCAAAAGTTCTCATTTGTGATGTTATTTTGGAAAAGCCTGTAGGCCTTATTGCGTCGGCACAGCGCCCTGCGGCAATCTGGTGTCCACCATGGAACTCTATGCTTAACGCTATCTGTCGAAGTTTTAGGAATGGATAGCAAAGCTGCTTCTATAATTGAATTCTGAATATTGTTTACTTTATCATCAATGGTTTCTCCAACAAGTTCGAGCTTGACGCTCCTTGTGAAGGCGACCCAGTCTGCTTTTTTTACGTTAAATTTAGGCGCTGAAGGCGTTCTCACTGTGTCGCATGAATATTTAATCAAAATAGGGAAATGATCGCTTCCCAACGAGTCGTCAATGGTGTGCCACAGGCACTTGGCTGCTACTGATGATGAGACCAGTGATATGTCTATAAAGCTCAAATTCCCGGTATTATCGTCCACCCGCGTGGGACTACCATCATTCAGAAGGACTAAATCGGACTCGTTAATCAACTTAACTACTTGCTCACCTCTACCATCCACCCGTAGGGAACCCCATAACGTATGATGAGCATTAAAATCACCTAAAATTACTTTATTTTGTGGCAGACGTTCCTGAAGAGCAAAAAGCTCATCATAGATTATCACTTTATCAGGCGGACAGTAAACTGAACATATAGCCAGATACGTGCCTTTAATTTTTACTTTGCATGCGACAAACTCCAAAGTAGAATCAATAGTCACTTCTGTAAAAGGGAGGCTTTGGTGGATGTACATGGCGACTCCGCCTCCACCCCTACCCTCACGATCCTTCCGACATAAATGGTAGTTCCTGAGCGATACGACCTCGTCAGAGACGAGGTTTGTCAAATGAGTTTCTTGGAGAACTATAATATCGGGAGCATAGGACGAGGCTAATAATTTAAGGTCATTTACTTTAGATCTAATACTTCGACAGTTCCATTGTATAATGGTTGACGCGATGATTACGTTTTATGGGGTTTGGAAGTGCCTTGTCCACCTGTTTTTATTTTCTTTTTATGGGAGGGAGGCGCCTCCTCTCCCTCGCTTCCCGGGGACCTCTCACGGGATGGTTTGGAGACAGAAGCCTCCATGTCCTGCACCTCCTGGCGAGGGAGACGACTGACAGACTGCGACCTGCTTCTCTCTCGAGAAACCGATCGCGAGCCAGACGAAGTCCTCACAGGAGTAGCCCGGACGGGAAGGTGCGCTCCGGACTGTGATTCGGTATCATCCTCCTTATGTTGTTTAGGCTGGGTTGATGCAGCCATTTGATCGACCAATTTTGTCAGTTGATAAACTTTAATATTTAATTCTTTAACGGTTTGTTTGAGTTCGGCAATTTCCTTATCCTTGGCTGCAAGCTGTTGACTGACATCACTTGCACTAGGAGTGTTGCTAGTTACCGCTGCAGCATAGGAAGTATCGGGTTTGTGTGTCAAACTTTCCACTTTCCTCTTAGCTTCAGTATAACTAACTTCATGCTTTCTCATATATGCCAATGTTTCAGTCTCCTTCTTCAGGATGCTGCACTCGGCAGATCCTGAATGATGGGGACCTTCACAGTTAGCACATTTAGAAACTTTGCTAGTACATGTGATGGTGTCATGGGCTTCAGCACATTTACGGCAAGTGAATTTAGAAGAATCTTTGTCAATACATCTTAATGAGGTGTGTCCGAATTTTTGGCATCTGTTACAATGCATTGGCTTTTGGACATAAGGTCTTACTTGTACACGTTCATAACCGACGTTGACATATTCAGGGATTTTATTCAAGGCAAAAGTCAAAAAACACAGTCCAGTTTTCGTTCGCACATTCCCGTCCTTCTTGGTCATACAATGAACGTCCACTACGTCTTGGTCCTTCATGCTCTCAAGAATTTCACTTTCATCCATCGTCCTCAAATCCCTGTGAAAGATTACTCCCTTACAGGTATTTGGGCCAATAGGAATAGTTACTTTTACTCGAAGATCATGAATTTGCGTCAGCTTAAGTAAATCCTTAATCTGGGAGTTGTATTGTACTTTAACAAGGAGGCTTCCATCTCGCAATTTTTTAACAAAATCAAAGTCGCCGTCCACTTGACCATCAAGGACCTTTTTGATGATAAAGGGGTTCACGTTCAGAAGCGACTGATTTTCATTCACGCATCTTACATTCGCGAACCTTGCATTCTGGGTGGGGATTGTGAAAATTGGTCGTCTCGTCTTGTCATTAGTGGGGGTTCCGTTGTTCGTCATCAGATTGGTCTTAGAAGGGTCGTTAGTCGCCCCTCCTCCTTGAGGAGGAGAAGGGGTAGCCGGGGTATCACTCATACTGGGTATCGGACCAGGTCCGACCCCTTTCCTCAAAATCGTAGTCCTGAAGGGACAAAAAACCTCTTAACTTTTGTTATCAACCTAACAGCAATAGCTAAGAGAGTAAGGCAGTTTTTCGTCCTCTACCCCCCCAGTGGAAGCCTGGTTGCGTTCTCCAGTACCACAGAGGGATCGAGTTATGTGTGGGACACTTCCTTACCGCCGAACTTGCCTAGGCGAAGGACGGTAATTCAATGCCCACCCCCCAAGCGAATACGGGAGTTCCGTGGAACTCCGGTAGGCTCAGGAAAGTCACATTATAAAGGAAAAGATTTCAGGACCAAGGAAAAAGTGCGCCCAAATGACGCCCCAGACTACTGGGCCTCCCTACCCAGGGGTCAAAGCCACAAGGGCTACCCTGGTGTAGAAGAGAGCTGCGGGTCTGGGGTGGGGTGCTGACTACTACTACTGTAGCCTCGTGTCACCTGCAAAGCAAGAGCACTGAAGGTGCTGGCAAAGCACAACAAATGTTCTGCAATTTACAGGATTTTACTTTACTCCAATTTACGTTAAGAAAAACTCAGAAACAATAATGTCAGGCGAGACGAGAGGCCCCGGGCTCCAGGGTAGCTCAAGTGGCGCAAGACTTATTATTTATTGTTGCTGCGTTTAAGCAAGGTGTTGTCTCATCAAGAGTTCGAACACGAGTGAGCAGCAGTATTTTTTTTTTTTTTTTTTTTTTTTTTTTTTTTTTTTTTTTTTTGTTGGATTTCTTGGCTATCAACCAACGGCACATGGCCAAGGTTATTAAGCCAATGGATCCTATTTATTCTATCAATCTATATAAGGTCATAAAGTTTTGTC
The DNA here is from genome assembly GCF_019202785.1 of Penaeus chinensis. Classification (NCBI taxonomy): domain Eukaryota; kingdom Metazoa; phylum Arthropoda; class Malacostraca; order Decapoda; family Penaeidae; genus Penaeus; species Penaeus chinensis. The sequence continues at coordinate 26,290,142 of NC_061840.1, forward strand.
TCCCTTAGAAAAGCAATTACTTTACTTATTATTTTTTCATTGTCAGATAATAAATTTGATATTGTAAAATCTTTATTTATGAGTTGGAAGTAATTTTTTAGTTTTTGTCTTGGTATGTTGTATTGATTGCAGGCTGTCAGGATATGGTTTATGGTAAGGATTGTGTTGCAGAGGGGGCATTGTGGAGGGTATTTCTTTTCTATGTAGGGAGTGAGGTGGGTAATTCTTGAGGCGTTGACCCTAAGTCGGGCTAACACCACCTCCTCCCTTCTGTCTTTCCTGTGGGATGTGTCCCACAGGTCTATGGTTGGTTTTATTTTGTTGGTGAGTTGGAGGTTGGTCCACTCACTTTGCCACAGGAGATGTATTTTTGCTTTTATAAGAGACACAAAACACCTGAGATCTGTACGAATTATGGTAATGTCCAAATCGTCAGTTGACCCGGCTAATTTGTCAGCCTGTTCATTGCCATGGATGCCAGAGTGGCCTGGTACCCATATTAGCTTGATTGATTTATTGGCACCGTGTAACTTACGAATGATATTACCCAGCAATTCATTTTTAGTGGTTTCTAAGGATTTAATAGCTTTAAGTGAACTTAATGAATCGGAAAAAATGACTATTCTATCGTGGGTCGTCGATAGAGCAAAATCAATAGCTTTGTCAATGGCAAAAAGTTCAGCAAGAAAGATCGATGTATGATTCGGCAGTCTAAACTTTAGTTCACATTCAGTCGACCATACACCCGCACCCACACCCTCATTTGTCTTGGAGCCGTCGGTATATATATGAAAAAAGGATAAATGCTTAATAAGGATCTCTCTAAACCGCTGGCGTACCTCACCCTCCGGCGCCATGGCCTTAGCTGATGGAAGCCAAGCTTCCATGATGGAAAAATTGGGTGTTTCCCATGGCGCTATGTTTGACTGAACCAGGGTATCAATAGTAGAGAGATCTATACCGACTTTCTCGACGAGGTCGTGGAGTCTCGTGGCAAAGGGCCTAATGCCTCCATTGCCATTGGGATGGCTCGGGTATCGAGCCACCTTAGCGGCATAGGTCAGGGCTAATTGGCCGCGTCTGAGTCGGAGGGGAGGTACTCCTGACTCCACCTCAAGACGCTCGATCCGAGTGCACTTCAGGGCTCCAAGACACACACGTAAACAGGCATTCTGCACAGCATCCAATCCTTTCAAACTTGTTTTCGATGCCGAATCATACACGATTGACCCATAATCTACTTTAGACCTAACCAGGGCTTTATATATCATTAGCAAAGACTTTCTATCAGCTCCCCATTTATTACCAGCAATGCACTTTAATAAGTTTAGTGCTTTTTGACATTTATTCTTTAACTGACCAATGTGGTCTTTCCAATTAAGTCTACAATCAAAGAGTAGCCCAAGAAATCTAGCAGAATTTTGAATGGGTATTGGGTGGTTATCTAAAGTTAGTCTGATATTTGGTATCTTTCTATGTGAAAAAATTACCCCAATACTCTTTCTAATGGAAAACTTAAAACCCCACTGGAGGCCCCAGTTATGAATCATATCCAATGCGAGTTGGATACGATTTGCCGAGAACTCTGCATTGTTGCTGGAATGCCACAATGCACAATCATCGGCATACAGTGAGTATTTAAGATTTCGAGGGGGAGCTGGTAGGATGTCATTAATCATACATAGAAATAATGTTGGCGACAAGACACTTCCTTGTGGGACCCCGTTTGCCTGGACAAAAATGTCCGAAAAAGTGACATTGTCGGCAAAAAGTTTGACAGAGAACGTTCTGTCAGATATGAAATTTTGAATAAAACAAGGCAAGTTTCCACGTAATCCGAAAGCATAAAGTTTTCTGAGTAGGCCATATCGCCATGTCATGTCGTAGGCTTTTTCTATATCTAAAAATACTGAGATCAAAAAATCTTTTTTGGCAATTGCCTCTTGAATATGACTGTCCAGCTTTACTAGTTGATCGAGAGTTTGGCGTCCCTTTCGGAAGCCGCACTGCTCGTCAACTAGTAAATTACTGCTATTTAAAAAATGCAATAGCCTACTGTTAACAATTCGTTCCATGACCTTGCATAAGCAACTTGTCAACGCAATTGGTCGGTAGGAGATGGCAGTTCTGGGATTACCCCCTCCTTTCAATACAGGAATGATGTGGGCGAAGTGCCATGAGTTTGGAAAAGTGTGGCTTTTCCAAATTTCATTATACACTTCTAGCAACTTAATCATGTCATCATGATTAAGATGCTTCATCATCTCATATCGAATCTCATCGGGGCCCGGGGATGTTCCTCTACAGGCTTCTAGGGCTCGGACAAGCTCATTCATTGTTAGGTCTTTATTATAATCAAAGTCATCTCCTGTGGCAAAGTGAATAGGCTGCAGCTCAGCGGCTTCCTTGGTGGGCAGGAAAGCAGGATGGTAGTTTGCTGAGCTGCTTGTATAAGAGAACTGCCTGGCGAGTACATTAGCAATGTCTTTTGGTGAATCGAAATTTGTTCCCTCGTGGATGATGTTTTTTATTTTGCAGGATGTTTTGTTTTTATTAATTTTTTTGACAGTGGACCAAACCTCTGATATTTTTGTATTACTACGCCAGGAGTCTCTTTTAGCTTGTCTAATTACTCTACGAGCCCTAGCTCTTGCTAGTTTGTAGTTGCAAAAGTTCTCATTATTGATGTTATTTTTGAAAAGCCTGTAGGCCTTATTGCGTCGGCACAGCGCCCTGCGGCAATCTGGTGTCCACCATGGAACTCTATGCTTAACGCTATCTGTCGAAGTTTTAGGAATGGATAGCAAAGCTGCTTCTAAAATCGAATTCTGAATATTGTTTACTTTATCATCAATGGTTTCTCCAACAAGTTCGAGCTTGACGCTCCTTGTGAAGGCGACCCAGTCTGCTCTTTTTATGTTAAATTTAGGCGCTGAAGGCATTCTTGCTGTGTCGCATGAATATTTAATCAAAATAGGAAGATGATCGCTTCCCAACGAGTCGTCAATGGTGTGCCACAGGCACTTGGCTGCTACTGATGATGAGACCAGTGATATGTCTATAAAGCTCAAATTCCCGGTATTATCGTCTACCCGCGTTGGGCTACCATCGTTCAGAAGGACTAAATCAGAGTCGTTAATCAGCTTAACTACTTGCTCACCTCTACCATCCGCCCGCAGGGAACCCCATAATGTATGATGAGCATTAAAATCACCTAGAATTACTTTATTTTGTGGCAGACTATCCTGAAGAGCAAAGAGCTCATCATAAATTACCACTTTATCAGGGGGACAATAAACCGAACATGTAGCCAGATACGTGTTATTGATTTTTACTTTGCATGCGACAACCTCCAAAGTAGAATCAATAATCACTTCTGTAAAAGGGAGGCTTTGGTGGATGTACATGGCGACTCCGCCTCCACCCCTACCCTCACGATCCTTCCGACACAAATGGTAGTTTCTGAGTGATACGACCTCGTCGCAGACGAGGTTGTTTAAGTGTGTTTCTTGTAAGACTATAATATCGGGAGCATAGGACGAGGCTAATAATCTGAGGTCGTTTACTTTAGATCTAATACTTCGACAGTTCCATTGTATAATGGTTAACGCGATGATTACGTTTTATGGGGTTTGGAAGTGCCTTGTCCGCCAGTTTTAATTTTCTTTTTCTGGGAGGGAGGTTCGTCCTCCTCTCCCTCGCTACCCAGGGGCCTCCCATGGGTATTTTTGGAGACAGTAGCCTCCATGTCCTGCGTCTCGCTGCCAGGGAGACGCCCGGTGGAGGATGATCTGCTTCGAGAAGCAGACCAAACACCAGACGAAGTCCTAGCAGGAGCCGCCTGGACGAGAAGGTGCGATCCAGACTGTGTTTTGGTATCATCCTCCTTATGATGCTGCTGCTTTTGCTGGGTTGATTCAGCAATTTGTTGAATTGTATCTTTCAATTCTTTGATTTGACTCATTAATTCCTTGACCGTTTCCTTTAATTCAGCAATTTCTTTATCCTTAGCTGCAAGTTCCTGACTGATGCCGTTTGCACTGGAAGAGTTGTTAGTTGCTGCTGAAGCGTAGGAAGTATTGGGTTTGCTGGTCAAACCTTCAACTTTCCTCTTGGCTTCACGGTAACTAACATCATGTCCTCTCATGTATGCTAATATTTCAGTCTCCTTCTTCAAGCTGCTGCAATCGGCAGAGCCAGATTGATGGGGACCTCCACAGTTAGCACACTTGAGCGTATTCTCAGTACATATAGCAGTGTCATGATTTCCAGCACATTTACCACAAGTAAATTTATTGGTATCTTTGTCATTGCATCGTAATGAGGTGTGTCCAAATTTTTGGCATCTATTACAGCGCATAGGTTTTTGAATGTAAGGTCGCACTTGGACACGTTCATATCCAACCGTGACATACTCAGGAATTTTACTTGAAGCAAAGGTCAAAAAGCACAATCCGGTTTTTGTTCGCACATTCCCGTCTTTCTTGGTCATGCAGTTCACGTCCACTACGCTTTGGTCCTTCATATTTTCCAGAATTTCACTCTCCTCCATTGTCCTCAAATCCCTGCTAAAGATTACTCCCTTGCAGGTATTGGGGCCAATGGGGATAGTTACGTTAACCTTCAAATCATGAATCTGCGTCAGTTTAAGCAAGTCCTTAATCTGGGAGTTGTATTGCACTTTTACAAGGAGGCTACCATCTCGCAATTTCTTGACAAAATCAAAATCGCCGTCCACTTGACCATCAAGGACCTTCTTGATGATGAAGGGGCTCACATTCAAAAGCGATTGATTTTCATTCACGCATTTGACAGTCAGATACCTTGCATTCTGTGGAGGGATGGAAAAGAATCGTCGTTCACGTTTGTCAGCAGTAGGGGTTCCGTTGTTCAAGGTCGCATTAGTCTTAGAGGAGTCATGGGTCGTCCCCCCTCCTTGAGGAGGAGGAGGGTTAGCCGAGGAATCGCACATGCTGGGTATCGGACCGAGTCCGACCCCTGGGCCCGTGCCCGTTGTCCTGAAGGGACCAGTTAACCCTTAACTATCGTTGAACAACCTAACAGCAATAGCTAAGAGAAGAGTGTGGCAGTTTCCGTCCTCTACCCCCCCAGTGGAAGCCTGGTTGCGTTCTCCAGTACCACAGAGGGATCGAGTTATGTGGAAGACACCTCCTTACCGCCGAACTTGCCTAGTGCGAAGGGCGGTAATTCGATGCCCACCCCCCAAGCGAATACGGGAGCCCACAAGGGTACTCCGGTAGGCTCAGGGAAGTCACATGAAGAGAGGAAGAGAATTCAGAATAAAGAGAAAAGTGCGCCCAAAGGACGCCCCAGACTACTGGGCCTCCCTACCCAGGGGTCAAGGCCCGTAAGGGCTGCCCTGGTGTAGAAGAGAGCTGCGGGTCTGAGGTGGGGTGCCGACTACGCCTACTGTAGTCTCGTGTGACCTGCAAAATCAATGCACTGAATGTGCAGGCAAAGCACAAAATGCTGAAAAAATCAGATTTACTCTAAGTAAATTACGTTATAGACTCAGAAGCAATAGCGCCGAGCGAGACGAGAGGCCCCGGACACCAGGGTAGCTCCTGTGGCACAAGGCTTGGGTCTATTGCTGCTGCGTCTGAAAAGAGAGAGGTCCGAGCTGGTCAAAGTCTCGTACACGAGTGTGGCAGCAGCAGCAGTATGTTTGTTTGTTTGTTGGATTTCTTGGCTATCAACCAGCGGCATGTGGCCAAGGTTATTAAGCCAATGGATCCTATTCATTCTATCAATCTATATAAGGTCATAAAGTTTTGTCTCTCTTAAAAAAGTGATTACTCTACTTATTATTTTTTCATCATCTGATAATATATTTAACAGTGTGAATTCTTTATTTTTAATATTAAAATAATTTTTGAGGGATTGTCTGTAGTATGCATATTTTGGGCATACTATAAATATATGATTAAATGTTAAGTTGGTGTTGCAGATCTGGCATCTTGGGGAATAACTTTTTTCAATGTAGGGAGTGAGGTGGGTAAATCTTGAGGCGTTGACCCTAAGGCGGGCCAACACCACCTCCTCCCTTCGGTCTTTCCTGTGGGATGTGTCCCACAGGTCTATTGTTTGCTTGACTTTGTGTGTGAGTGTGAGGTTGGTCCACTCACTTTGCCACAGGAGATGTATTTTTGCTTTTATAAGAGACACAAAACACCTGAGATCTGTACGAACTATGGTAGTGTCCAAATCGTCAGTTGACCCGGCTAGTTTGTCAGCCTGTTCATTACCATGGATACCAGAGTGACCTGGTACCCATATTAGTTTGATTGATTTGTTGGCACCGTGTAACTTACGAATGATATTACCCAGCAATTCATTTTTTGTGGTTTCTAAGGATTTGATAGCTTTAAGTGAACTTAATGAATCGGAAAAAATGACTATTCTATCGTGGGTCGTCGATAGTGCAAAATCAATAGCTTTATCAATGGCAAAAAGTTCAGCAAGAAAAATCGATGTATGATTCGGCAGTCTAAACTTTAGTTCACATTCAGTCGACCATACACCCGCACCTACACACTCATCTGTCTTGGAGCCGTCGGTATATATATGAAAAAAGGATAGATGTTTAATAATGATCTCTCTGAACCTCTGGCGTACCTCACCCTCCGGCGCCATGGCCTTGGCTGATGGAAGCCAGGCTTCCATGATAGAAAAATTGGGGGTTTCCCATGGCGCTATGTTTGACTTAACCAGGGTATCGATGGTAGAGAGATCTATACCGACTTTCTCGACGAGGTCGTGGAGTCTCGTGGCAAAGGGCCTAATGCCTCCATTGCCATTAGGGTGGCTCGGGTCTCGAGCCACCTTTGCGGCATAGGTCAGTGCTAACTGGCCGCGTCTGAGTCGGAGGGGAGGTACTCCTGACTCCACCTCAAGACGCTCGATCCGAGTACATTTTAGGGCTCCAAGACACACACGCAAACAAGCATTCTGCACAGCATCCAATCCTTTCAAACTTGTTTTCGATGCCGAAGCATACACGATTGACCCATAATCTACTTTAGACCTAATCAGGGCTTTATATACCATTAGCAAAGACTGTCTATCAGCTCCCCATTTATTACCAGAAATGCACTTTAATAAATTTAGTGCTCTTTGACATTTATTTTTTAACTGACCAATGTGGTCTTTCCAATTGAGTCTACTATCAAAAAGTAGCCCAAGAAATCTTGCAGAATTTTGAATAGGTATTGGGTGGTTATCTAGAGTTAGCCTGATGTTCGGCTTCCTCCTATGTGAAAAAATTACCCCAATACTCTTTCTAATGGAAAACTTAAAACCCCACTGGAGGCCCCAGTTATGAATCATATCCAGTGCCAATTGGATGCGATTTGCTGAGAATTCTGCATTATTGCTGGAATGCCATAATGCACAATCATCAGCGTACAGTGAGTATTTAAGATTCCGAGGAGGAGCTGGTAAGATGTCATTTATCATACATAGAAATAATGTAGGTGACAAGACACTTCCTTGTGGGACCCCGTTTGCCTGGACAAAAATGTCCGAAAAAGTGACATTGTCAGAAAACAATTTGACAGAAAACGTTCTGTCAGAAATGAAATTTTGTATAAAACAAGGCAAGTTTCCACGTAATCCGAAAGCATAAAGTTTTCTGAGTAGGCCATATCGCCATGTCATGTCGTAGGCTTTTTCTATATCTAAAAATACTGAAATCAAAAAATCTTTTTTTGGCAATTGCCTCTTGAATATGACTGTCCAGCTTTACTAGTTGATCGAGAGTTTGGCGTCCCTTTCGGAAACCGCACTGCTCGTCAACTAGTAAATTACTGGAATTTAAAAAATGCAGTAGCCTACTGTTAACAATTCGTTCCATGACCTTGCATAAGCAACTTGTCAACGCAATTGGGCGGTAGGAGATGGCAAATCTGGGATTACCCCCTCCTTTCAATATGGGAATGATGTGGGCGAAGTGCCATGAGTTTGGAAAAGTGTGGCTTTTCCAAATTTCATTGTACACTTCTAGCAACTTAATCATGTCATCATGATTAAGATGCTTTATCATCTCATATCGAATCTCATCGTGGCCTGGGGATGTTCCTCTACAGGCTTCTAGGGCTCGGACAAGCTCATTCATTGTTAGATCTTGGTTGTAATCAAAGTTATCTCCTGTGGCAAAGTGAATTGGTTGCAGCTCAGCCGCTTCCTTGATGGGCAGGAATGCGTGATGATAGTTTGCTGAGCTGCTTGTATGAGAGAACTGCCTGGCGAGTGCATTAGCAATGTCTCTAGGTGAATCCAAGTTGTTACCCTCTTCAATGATGTTATTTATTTTAAAAGATGTTTTTTTCTTATTGATTTTATTGATAGTGGACCAAACCTCTGATGTTTTTGTGTTGCTGTTAATAGTAGAGACAAAGCTCCGCCAGGAGTCTCTTTTTGCTTGTCTAATTACTCTACGAGCCCTAGCTCTTGCTTGTTTATAATTGCAAAAGTTCTCATTTGTGATGTTATTTTGGAAAAGCCTGTAGGCCTTATTGCGTCGGCACAGCGCCCTGCGGCAATCTGGTGTCCACCATGGAACTCTATGCTTAACGCTATCTGTCGAAGTTTTAGGAATAGATACCAATGCTGCTTCTATAATCGAATTCTGAATATTGTTTACTTTATCATCAATGGTTTCTCCTACAAGTTCGAGCTTGACGCTCCTTGTGAAGGCGACCCAGTCTGCTCTTTTTACGTTAAATTTAGGCGCTGAAGGCGTTCTCACTGTGTCGCATGAATATTTAATCAAAATAGGAAGATGATCGCTTCCCAACGAGTCGTCAATGGTGTGCCACAGGCACTTGGCTGCTATTGATGAAGAGACCAGTGATATATCTATAAAGCTCAAATTCCCGGTATTATCGTCCACCCGCGTGGGACTACCATCATTCAGAAGGACTAATTCAGACTCGTTGATCAGCTTAACTACTTGCTCACCTCTACCATCCACCCGTAGGGAACCCCATAACGTATGATGAGCATTGAAATCACCTAAAATTACTTTATTTTGTGGCAGACGTTCCTGAAGAGCAAAGAGCTCATCATAGATTATCACTTTATCAGGCGGACAATAAACTGAACATATAGCCAGATACGTGCCATTAATTTTTACTTTGCATGCGACAAACTCCAAAGTAGAATCAATAGTCACTTCTGTAAAAGGGAGGCTTTGGTGGATGTACATGGCGACTCCGCCTCCACCCCTACCCTCACGATCCTTCCGACATAAATGGTAGTTCCTGAGCGATACGACCTCGTCAGAGACGAGGTTTGTCAAATGAGTTTCTTGGAGAACTATAATATCGGGAGCATAGGACGAGGCTAATAATTTAAGGTCGTTTACTTTAGATCTAATACTTCGACAGTTCCATTGTATAATGGTTGACGCGATGATTACGTTTTATGGGGTTTGGAAGTGCCTTGTCCACCAGTTTTAATTTTCTTTTTATGGGAGGGAGGCGCCTCCTCTCCCTCGCTTCCCGGGGACCTCTCACGGGATGGTTTGGAGACAGAAGCCTCCATGTCCTGCACCTCCTGGCGAGGGAGACGACTGACAGACTGCGACCTGCTTCTCTCTCGAGAAACCGATCGCGAGCCAGACGAAGTCCTCACAGGAGTAGCCCGGACGGGAAGGTGCGCTCCGGACTGTGATTCGGTGTCTGCTTCCTTAAGATGTTTAGGCTGGGTTGATGCAGCCATTTGATCGACCAATTTTGTCAGTTGATAAACTTTAATATTTAATTCTTTAACGGTTTGTTTGAGTTCGGCAATTTCCTGATCCTTAGCTGCAAGCTGTTGACTGATATCACTTGTACTAGGGTTGTTGCTAGTTACCGCTGCAGCATAGGAAGTATCGGGTTTGTGTGTCAAACTTTCCACTTTCCTCTTAGCTTCAGTATAACTAACTTCATGCTTTCTCATATATGCCAATGTTTCAGTCTCCTTCTTCAGGATGCTGCACTCGGCAGATCCTGAATGATGGGGACCTTCACAGTTAGCACATTTAGAAACTTTGCTAGTACATGTGATGGTGTCATGGGCTTCAGCACATTTACGGCAAGTGAATTTAGTAGAATCTTTGTCAATACATCTTAATGAGGTGTGTCCGAATTTTTGGCATCTGTTACAATGCATTGGCTTTTGGACATAAGGTCTTACTTGTACACGTTCATAACCGACGTTGACATATTCAGGGATTTTATTCAAGGCAAAAGTCAAAAAACACAGTCCAGTTTTCGTTCGCACATTCCCGTCCTTCTTGGTCATACAATGAACGTCCACTACGTCTTGGTCCTTCATGCTCTCAAGAATTTCACTTTCATCCATCGTCCTCAAATCCCTGTGAAAGATTACTCCCTTACAGGTATTTGGGCCAATAGGAATAGTTACTTTTACTCGAAGATCATGAATTTGCGTCAGCTTAAGTAAATCCTTAATCTGGGAGTTGTATTGTACTTTAACAAGGAGGCTTCCATCTCGCAATTTTTTAACAAAATCAAAGTCGCCGTCCACTTGACCATCAAGGACCTTTTTGATGATAAAGGGGTTCACGTTTAAAAGCGACTGATTTTCATTCACGCATTTTACATTCGCGAACCTTGCATTCTGGGTGGGGATTGTGAAAATTGGTCGTCTCGTCTTGTCATTAGTGGGGGTACCATTGTTCGTCATCAGATTAGTCGTAGAAGGGTCTTTAGTCGTCCCTCCTCCTTTAGGAGGAGAAGGGGTAGCCGGGGTATCACTCGTACTGGGTATCGGACCAGGTCCGACCCCTTTACTCAAAATCGTAGTCCTGATGGGACAAAAAACCTCTTAACTTTTGTTATCAACCTAACAGCAATAGCTAAGAGAGTAAGGCAGTTTTTCGTCCTCTACCCCCTCAGTGGAAGCCTGGTTGCGTTCTCCAGTACCACAGAGGGATCGAGTTATGTGTGGGACACTTCCTTACCGCCGAACTTGCCTAGGCGAAGGACGGTAATTCAATGCCCACCCCCCAAGCGAATACGGGAGTTCCGAGGAACTCCGGTAGGCTCAGGAAAGTCACATTATAAGGAAGAGATTTCAGGACCAAAGAAAAAGTGCGCCCAAATGACGCCCCAGACTACTGGGCCTCCCTACCCAGGGGTCAAAGCCACAAGGGCTACCCTGGTGTAGAAGAGAGCTGCGGGTCTGGGGTGGGGTGCTGACTACTACTACTGTAGCCTCGTGTCACCTGCAAAGCAAGAGCACTGAAGGTGCTGGCAAAGCACAAATGTTCTGCAATTACAGGATTTTACTTTATTTTAGTTACTTTAAGAACTCAGAAACAATAATGTCAGGCGAGACGAGAGGCCCCGGGCTCCAGGGTAGCTCAAGTGGCGCAAGACTTATTACTTATTGTTGCTGCGTTTAAACAAGGTGTTGACTCAACGAAGTCTGAAACACGAGTGAGCAGCAGTATCTTTTTTTTTTTTTTTTTTTTTTGTTGGATTTCTTGGCTATCAACCAGCGGCACATGGCCAAGGTTATTAAGCCAATGGATCCTATTTATTCTATCAATCTATATAAGGTCATAAAGTTTTGTCTCCCTTAGAAAAGCAATTACTTTAGTTATTATTTTTTCATTATCGGATAATAGATTTGATGTTGTGAATGGTATATTGTTTATTCTGCAGTAATTTTTTATGGTTTGTCTGTTATTATTGAATTTATGGCAGGTTATGAGGATATGGGCTATTGTAAGATGGCTTGTGCAATGGGGGCATTGTGGAGGGAATCTTTTTTCGATGTATGGTGTGAGGTGGGTGAGTCTTGTGGCGTTTGTTCTTAGGCGTGCCAACACCACCTCTTCTCTTCTTTCTCTTCTGTGGGAGGTGTCCCACGGCTCTATTGTGTTCTTGATTTTGTTTGTGAGTTGGAGGTTGGTCCACTCACTTTGCCACAGGAGATGTATTTTTGCTTTTATAAGAGACACAAAACACCTGAGATCTGTACGAATTATGGTAATGTCCAAATCGTCAGTTGACCCGGCTAATTTGTCAGCCTGTTCATTGCCATGGATGCCAGAGTGGCCTGGTACCCATATTAGCTTGATTGATTTATTGGCACCGTGTAACTTACGAATGATATTACCCAGCAATTCATTTTTAGTGGTTTCTAAGGATTTAATAGCTTTAAGTGAACTTAATGAATCGGAAAAAATGACTATTCTATCGTGGGTCGTCGATAGAGCAAAATCAATAGCTTTGTCAATGGCAAAAAGTTCAGCAAGAAAGATCGATGTATGATTCGGCAGTCTAAACTTTAGTTCACATTCAGTCGACCATACACCCGCACCCACACCCTCATTTGTCTTGGAGCCGTCGGTATATATATGAAAAAATGATAGATGTTTAATAAGGATCTCTCTGAACCTCTGGCGTACCTCACCCTCCGGCGCCATGGCCTTAGCTGATGGAAGCCAAGCTTCCATGATGGAAAAATTGGGCGTTTCCCATGGCGCTATGTTTGACTGAACCAGGGTATCAATAGTAGAGAGATCTATACCGACTTTCTCGACGAGGTCGTGGAGTCTCGTGGCAAAGGGCCTAATGCCTCCATTGCCATTGGGATGGCTCGGGTATCGAGCCACCTTAGCGGCATAGGTCAGGGCTAATTGGCCGCGTCTGAGTCGGAGGGGAGGTACTCCTGACTCCACCTCAAGACGCTCGATCCGAGTGCACTTCAGGGCTCCAAGACACACACGTAAACAGGCATTCTGCACAGCATCCAATCCTTTCAAACTTGTTTTCGATGCCGAATCATACACGATTGACCCATAATCTACTTTAGACCTAACCAGGGCTTTATATATCATTAGCAAAGACTTCCTATCAGCTCCCCATTTATTACCAGCAATGCACTTTAATAAATTTAGTGCTTTTTGACATTTATTCTTTAACTGACCAATGTGGTCTTTCCAATTAAGTCTACAATCAAAGAGTAGACCAAGAAATCTAGCAGAATTTTGAATGGGTATTGGGTGGTTATCTAAAGTTAGTCTGATATTTGGTATCTTTCTATGTGAAAAAATTACCCCAATACTCTTTCTAATGGAAAACTTAAAACCCCACTGGAGGCCCCAGTTATGAATCATATCCAATGCGAGTTGGATACGATTTGCCGAGAACTCTGCATTGTTGCTGGAATGCCACAATGCACAATCATCGGCGTACAGTGAGTATTTAAGATTTCGAGGGGGAGCTGGTAGGATGTCATTAATCATACATAGAAATAATGTTGGCGACAAGACACTTCCTTGTGGGACCCCGTTTGCCTGGACAAAAATGTCCGAAAAAGTGACATTGTCGGCAAAAAGTTTGACAGAGAACGTTCTGTCAGATATGAAATTTTGAATAAAACAAGGCAAGTTTCCACGTAATCCGAAGGCATAAAGTTTTCTGAGTAGGCCATATCGCCATGTCATGTCATAGGCTTTTTCTATATCTAAAAATACTGAGATCAAAAAATCTTTTTTGGCAATTGCCTCTTGAATATGACTGTCCAGCTTTACTAGTTGATCGAAAGTTTGGCGTCCCTTTCGGAAGCCGCACTGCTCGTCAACTAGTAAATTACTGCTATTTAAAAAATGCAATAGCCTACTGTTAACAATTCGTTCCATGACCTTGCATAAGCAACTTGTCAACGCAATTGGTCGGTAGGAGATGGCAGTTCTGGGATTACCCCCTCCTTTCAATACAGGAATGATGTGGGCGAAGTGCCATGAGTTTGGAAAAGTGTGGCTTTTCCAAATTTCATTGTACACTTCTAGCAACTTAATCATGTCATCATGATTAAGATGCTTCATCATCTCATATCGAATCTCATCGGGGCCCGGGGATGTTCCTCTACAGGCTTCTAGGGCTCGGACAAGCTCATTCATTGTTAGGTCTTTATTATAATCAAAGTCATCTCCTGTGGCAAAGTGAATAGGCTGCAGCTCAGCGGCTTCCTTGGTGGGCAGGAAAGCAGGATGGTAGTTTGCTGAGCTGCTTGTATAAGAGAACTGCCTGGCGAGTACATTAGCAATGTCTTTTGGTGAATCGAAATTTGTTCCCTCGTGGATGTTTTTAATTTTGCAGGATGTTTTGTTTTTATTAATTTTTTTGACAGTGGACCAAACCTCTGATATTTTTGTATTACTATTGATTGTAGAGACAAAGCTACGCCAGGAGTCTCTTTTAGCTTGTCTAATTACTCTACGAGCCCTAGCTCTTGCTAGTTTGTAGTTGCAAAAGTTCTCATTATTGATGTTATTTTTGAAAAGCCTGTAGGCCTTATTGCGTCGGCACAGCGCCCTGCGGCAATCTGGTGTCCACCATGGAACTCTATGCTTAACGCTATCTGTCGAAGTTTTAGGAATGGATAGCAAAGCTGCTTCTAAAATCGAATTCTGAATATTGTTTACTTTATCATCAATGGTTTCTCCAACAAGTTCGAGCTTGACGCTCCTTGTGAAGGCGACCCAGTCTGCTCTTTTTATGTTAAATTTAGGCGCTGAAGGCGTTCTTGCTGTGTCGCATGAATATTTAATCAAAATAGGAAGATGATCGCTTCCCAACGAGTCGTCAATGGTGTGCCACAGGCACTTGGCTGCTACTGATGATGAGACCAGTGATATGTCTATAAAGCTCAAATTCCCGGTATTATCGTCTACCCGCGTTGGGCTACCATCGTTCAGAAGGACTAAATCAGAGTCGTTAATCAGCTTAACTACTTGCTCACCTCTACCATCCGCCCGCAGGGAACCCCATAATGTATGATGAGCATTAAAATCACCTAGAATTACTTTATTTTGTGGCAGACTATCCTGAAGAGCAAAGAGCTCATCATAAATTACCACTTTATCAGGGGGACAATAAACCGAACATGTAGCCAGATACGTGTTATTGATTTTTACTTTGCATGCGACAACCTCCAAAGTAGAATCAATAATCACTTCTGTAAAAGGGAGGCTTTGGTGGATGTACATGGCGACTCCGCCTCCACCCCTACCCTCACGATCCTTCCGACACAAATGGTAGTTTCTGAGTGATACGACCTCGTCGCAGACGAGGTTGTTTAAGTGTGTTTCTTGTAAGACTATAATATCGGGAGCATAGGACGAGGCTAATAATCTGAGGTCGTTTACTTTAGATCTAATACTTCGACAGTTCCATTGTATAATGGTTAACGCGATGATTACGTTTTATGGGGTTTGGAAGTGCCTTGTCCGCCAGTTTTAATTTTCTTTTTCTGGGAGGGAGGTTCGTCCTCCTCTCCCTCGCTACCCAGGGGCCTCCCATGGGTATTTTTGGAGACAGTAGCCTCCATGTCCTGCGTCTCGCTGCCAGGGAGACGCCCGGTGGAGGATGATCTACTTCGAGAAGCAGACCAAACACCAGACGAAGTCCTAGCAGGAGCCGCCTGGACGAGAAGGTGCGATCCAGACTGTGTTTTGGTATCATCCTCCTTATGATGCTGCTGCTTTTGCTGGGTTGATTCAGCAATTTGTTGAATTGTATCTTTCAATTCTTTGATTTGACTCATTAATTCCTTGACCGTTTCCTTTAATTCAGCAATTTCTTTATCCTTAGCTGCAAGTTCCTGACTGATGCCGTTTGCACTGGAAGTGTTGTTAGTTGCTGCTGAGGCGTAGGAAGTATTGGGTTTGCTGGTCAAACCTTCAACTTTCCTCTTGGCTTCACGGTAACTAACATCATGTCCTCTCATGTATGCTAATATTTCAGTCTCCTTCTTCAAGCTGCTGCACTCGGCAGAGCCAGATTGATGGGGACCTCCACAGTTAGCACACTTGAGCGTTTTCTCAGTACATACAGCAGTGTCATGTTCTCCAGCACATTTACCACAAGTAAATTTACTAGTATCTTTGTCATTGCATCGTAATGAGGTGTGTCCAAATTTTTGGCATCTATTACAGCGCATAGGTTTTTGAATGTAAGGTCGCACTTGGACACGTTCATATCCAACCGTGACATACTCAGGAATTTTACTCGAAGCAAAAGTCAAAAAGCACAATCCGGTTTTTGTTCGCACATTCCCGTCTTTCTTGGTCATGCAGTTCACGTCCACTACGCTTTGGTCCTTCATATTTTCCAGAATTTCACTCTCCTCCATTGTCCTCAAATCCCTGCTAAAGATTACTCCCTTGCAGGTATTGGGGCCAATGGGGATAGTTACGTTGACCTTCAAATCATGAATCTGCGTCAGTTTAAGCAAGTCCTTAATCTGGGAGTTGAATTGCACTTTTACAAGGAGGCTACCATCTCGCAATTTCTTGACAAAATCAAAATCGCCGTCCACTTGACCATCAAGGACCTTCTTGATGATGAAGGGGCTCACATTCAAAAGCGATTGATTTTCATTCACGCATTTGACAGTCAGATACCTTGCATTCTGTGGAGGGATGGAGAAGAATCGTCGTTCACGTTTGTCAGCAGTAGGGGTTCCGTTGTTCAAGGTCGTATTGGTCGTAGGCGAGTCATGGGTCGTCCCCCCTCCTTGAGGAGGAGGAGGGTTGTTAGCCGCGGGATCAATCATACTGGGTATCGGACCGAGTCCGACCCCTGGGCCCGTGCCCGTTGTCCTGAAGGGACCAGTTAACCCTTAACTATCGTTGAACAACCTAACAGCAATAGCTAAGAGAAGAGTGTGGCAGTTTCCGTCCTCTACCCCCCCAGTGGAAGCCTGGTTGCGTTCTCCAGTACCACAGAGGGATCGAGTTATGTGGAAGACACCTCCTTACCGCCGAACTTGCCTAGTGCGAAGGGCGGTAATTCGATGCCCACCCCCCAAGCGAATACGGGAGCCCACAAGGGTACTCCGGTAGGATCAGGGAAGTCACATGAAGAGAGGAAGAGAATTCAGAATAAAGAGAAAAGTGCGCCCAAAGGACGCCCCAGACTACTGGGCCTCCCTACCCAGGGGTCAAGGCCCGTAAGGGCTGCCCTGGTGTAGAAGAGAGCTGCGGGTCTGAGGTGGGGTGCTGACTACGCCTACTGTAGTCTCGTGTGACCTGCAAAATCAATGCACTGAAGGTGCAGGCAAAGCACAAAATGCTGAAAAAATCAGATTTACTCTACGTAAATTACGTTAAAAAACTCAGAAGCAATAGCGCCGAGCGAGACGAGAGGCCCCGGACACCAGGGTAGCTCCTGTGGCACAAGGCTTGGGTCTATTGCTGCTGCGTCTGAAAAGAGAGAGGTCCGAGCTGGTCAAAGTCTCGTACACGAGTGCAGCAGTATCTTTTTTTTTTTTTTTTTTTTTTTTTTTTTTTTTTTTTTTTTTTTTTTTTTTTTTTGGATTTCTTGGCTATCAACCAGCGGCACATGGCCAAGGTTATTAAGCCAATGGATCCTATTTATTCTATCAATCTATATAAGGTCATAAAGTTTTGTCTCCCTTAGAAAAGCAATTACTTTAGTTATTATTTTTTCATTATCGGATAATAGATTTGATGTTGTGAATGGTATATTGTTTATTCTGCAGTAATTTTTTATGGTTTGTCTGTTATTACTGAATTTATGGCAGGTTATGAGGATATGGGCTATTGTAAGATGGCTTGTGCAATGGGGGCATTGTGGAGGGAATCTTTTTTCGATGTATGGTGTGAGGTGGGTGAGTCTTGTGGCGTTTGTTCTTAGGCGTGCCAACACCACCTCTTCTCTTCTTTCTCTTCTGTGGGAGGTGTCCCACGGCTCTATTGTGTTCTTGATTTTGTTTGTGAGTTGGAGGTTGGTCCACTCACTTTGCCACAGGAGATGTATTTTTGCTTTTATAAGAGACACAAAACACCTGAGATCTGTACGAATTATGGTAATGTCCAAATCGTCAGTTGACCCGGCTAATTTGTCAGCCTGTTCATTGCCATGGATACCAGAGTGGCCTGGTACCCATATTAGCTTGATTGATTTATTGGCACCGTGTAACTTACGAATGATATTACCCAGCAATTCATTTTTAGTGGTTTCTAAGGATTTAATAGCTTTAAGTGAACTTAATGAATCGGAAAAAATGACTATTCTATCGTGGGTCGTCGATAGTGCAAAATCAATGGCTTTATCAATGGCAAAAAGTTCAGCGAGAAAAATCGATGTATGATTCGGCAGTCTAAACTTTAGTTCACATTCAGTCGACCATACACCCGCACCCACGCCCTCATTTGTCTTGGAGCCGTCGGTATATATATGAAAAAAGGATAAATGCTTAATAAGGATCTCTCTAAACCGCTGGCGTACCTCACCCTCCGGCGCCATGGCCTTAGCTGATGGAAGCCAAGCTTCCATGATGGAAAAATTGGGTGTTTCCCATGGCGCTATGTTTGACTGAACCAGGGTATCAATAGTAGAGAGATCTATACCGACTTTCTCGACGAGGTCGTGGAGTCTTGTGGCAAAGGGCCTAATGCCTCCATTGCCATTGGGATGGCTCGGGTATCGAGCCACCTTAGCGGCATAGGTCAGGGCTAATTGGCCGCGTCTGAGTCGGAGGGGAGGTACTCCTGACTCCACCTCAAGACGCTCGATCCGAGTGCACTTCAGGGCTCCAAGACACACACGTAAACAGGCATTCTGCACAGCATCCAATCCTTTCAAACTTGTTTTCGATGCCGAATCATACACGATTGACCCATAATCTACTTTAGACCTAACCAGGGCTTTATATATCATTAGCAAAGACTTCCTATCAGCTCCCCATTTATTACCAGCAATGCACTTTAATAAATTTAGTGCTTTTTGACATTTATTCTTTAACTGACCAATGTGGTCTTTCCAATTAAGTCTACAATCAAAGAGTAGACCAAGAAATTTAGCAGAATTTTGAATGGGTATTGGGTGGTTATCTAAAGTTAGTCTGATATTTGGTATCTTTCTATGTGAAAAAATTACCCCAATACTCTTTCTGATGGAAAACTTAAAACCCCACTGGAGGCCCCAGTTATGAATCATATCCAATGCGAGTTGGATACGATTTGCCGAGAACTCTGCATTGTTGCTGGAATGCCACAATGCACAATCATCGGCGTACAGTGAGTATTTAAGATTTCGAGGGGGAGCTGGTAGGATGTCATTAATCATACATAGAAATAATGTTGGCGACAAGACACTTCCTTGTGGGACCCCGTTTGCCTGGACAAAAATGTCCGAAAAAGTGACATTGTCGGCAAAAAGTTTGACAGAGAACGTTCTGTCAGATATGAAATTTTGAATAAAACAAGGCAAGTTTCCACGTAATCCGAAGGCATAAAGTTTTCTGAGTAGGCCATATCGCCATGTCATGTCATAGGCTTTTTCTATATCTAAAAATACTGAGATCAAAAAATCTTTTTTGGCAATTGCCTCTTGAATATGACTGTCCAGCTTTACTAGTTGATCGAAAGTTTGGCGTCCCTTTCGGAAGCCGCACTGCTCGTCAACTAGTAAATTACTGCTATTTAAAAAATGCAATAGCCTACTGTTAACAATTCGTTCCATGACCTTGCATAAGCAACTTGTCAACGCAATTGGTCGGTAGGAGATGGCAGTTCTGGGATTACCCCCTCCTTTCAATACAGGAATGATGTGGGCGAAGTGCCATGAGTTTGGAAAAGTGTGGCTTTTCCAAATTTCATTGTACACTTCTAGCAACTTAATCATGTCATCATGATTAAGATGCTTCATCATCTCATATCGAATCTCATCGGGGCCCGGGGATGTTCCTCTACAGGCTTCTAGGGCTCGGACAAGCTCATTCATTGTTAGGTCTTTATTATAATCAAAGTCATCTCCTGTGGCAAAGTGAATAGGCTGCAGCTCAGCGGCTTCCTTGGTGGGCAGGAAAGCAGGATGGTAGTTTGCTGAGCTGCTTGTATAAGAGAACTGCCTGGCGAGTACATTAGCAATGTCTTTTGGTGAATCGAAATTTGTTCCCTCGTGGATGTTTTTAATTTTGCAGGATGTTTTGTTTTTATTAATTTTTTTGACAGTGGACCAAACCTCTGATATTTTTGTATTACTATTGATTGTAGAGACAAAGCTACGCCAGGAGTCTCTTTTAGCTTGTCTAATTACTCTACGAGCCCTAGCTCTTGCTAGTTTGTAGTTGCAAAAGTTCTCATTATTGATGTTATTTTTGAAAAGCCTGTAGGCCTTATTGCGTCGGCACAGCGCCCTGCGGCAATCTGGTGTCCACCATGGAACTCTATGCTTAACGCTATCTGTCGAAGTTTTAGGAATGGATAGCAAAGCTGCTTCTAAAATCGAATTCTGAATATTGTTTACTTTATCATCAATGGTTTCTCCAACAAGTTCGAGCTTGACGCTCCTTGTGAAGGCGACCCAGTCTGCTCTTTTTATGTTAAATTTAGGCGCTGAAGGCGTTCTTGCTGTGTCGCATGAATATTTAATCAAAATAGGAAGATGATCGCTTCCCAACGAGTCGTCAATGGTGTGCCACAGGCACTTGGCTGCTACTGATGATGAGACCAGTGATATGTCTATAAAGCTCAAATTCCCGGTATTATCGTCTACCCGCGTTGGGCTACCATCGTTCAGAAGGACTAAATCAGAGTCGTTAATCAGCTTAACTACTTGCTCACCTCTACCATCCGCCCGCAGGGAACCCCATAATGTATGATGAGCATTAAAATCACCTAGAATTACTTTATTTTGTGGCAGACTATCCTGAAGAGCAAAGAGCTCATCATAAATTACCACTTTATCAGGGGGACAATAAACCGAACATGTAGCCAGATACGTGTTATTGATTTTTACTTTGCATGCGACAACCTCCAAAGTAGAATCAATAATCACTTCTGTAAAAGGGAGGCTTTGGTGGATGTACATGGCGACTCCGCCTCCACCCCTACCCTCACGATCCTTCCGACACAAATGGTAGTTTCTGAGTGATACGACCTCGTCGCAGACGAGGTTGTTTAAGTGTGTTTCTTGTAAGACTATAATATCGGGAGCATAGGACGAGGCTAATAATCTGAGGTCGTTTACTTTAGATCTAATACTTCGACAGTTCCATTGTATAATGGTTAACGCGATGATTACGTTTTATGGGGTTTGGAAGTGCCTTGTCCGCCAGTTTTAATTTTCTTTTTCTGGGAGGGAGGTTCGTCCTCCTCTCCCTCGCTACCCAGGGGCCTCCCATGGGTATTTTTGGAGACAGTAGCCTCCATGTCCTGCGTCTCGCTGCCAGGGAGACGCCCGGTGGAGGATGATCTACTTCGAGAAGCAGACCAAACACCAGACGAAGTCCTAGCAGGAGCCGCCTGGACGAGAAGGTGCGATCCAGACTGTGTTTTGGTATCATCCTCCTTATGATGCTGCTGCTTTTGCTGGGTTGATTCAGCAATTTGTTGAATTGTATCTTTCAATTCTTTGATTTGACTCATTAATTCCTTGACCGTTTCCTTTAATTCAGCAATTTCTTTATCCTTAGCTGCAAGTTCCTGACTGATGCCGTTTGCACTGGAAGTGTTGTTAGTTGCTGCTGAGGCGTAGGAAGTATTGGGTTTGCTGGTCAAACCTTCAACTTTCCTCTTGGCTTCACGGTAACTAACATCATGTCCTCTCATGTATGCTAATATTTCAGTCTCCTTCTTCAAGCTGCTGCACTCGGCAGAGCCAGATTGATGGGGACCTCCACAGTTAGCACACTTGAGCGTTTTCTCAGTACATACAGCAGTGTCATGTTCTCCAGCACATTTACCACAAGTAAATTTACTAGTATCTTTGTCATTGCATCGTAATGAGGTGTGTCCAAATTTTTGGCATCTATTACAGCGCATAGGTTTTTGAATGTAAGGTCGCACTTGGACACGTTCATATCCAACCGTGACATACTCAGGAATTTTACTCGAAGCAAAAGTCAAAAAGCACAATCCGGTTTTTGTTCGCACATTCCCGTCTTTCTTGGTCATGCAGTTCACGTCCACTACGCTTTGGTCCTTCATATTTTCCAGAATTTCACTCTCCTCCATTGTCCTCAAATCCCTGCTAAAGATTACTCCCTTGCAGGTATTGGGGCCAATGGGGATAGTTACGTTGACCTTCAAATCATGAATCTGCGTCAGTTTAAGCAAGTCCTTAATCTGGGAGTTGAATTGCACTTTTACAAGGAGGCTACCATCTCGCAATTTCTTGACAAAATCAAAATCGCCGTCCACTTGACCATCAAGGACCTTCTTGATGATGAAGGGGCTCACATTCAAAAGCGATTGATTTTCATTCACGCATTTGACAGTCAGATACCTTGCATTCTGTGGAGGGATGGAGAAGAATCGTCGTTCACGTTTGTCAGCAGTAGGGGTTCCGTTGTTCAAGGTCGTATTGGTCGTAGGCGAGTCATGGGTCGTCCCCCCTCCTTGAGGAGGAGGAGGGTTGTTAGCCGCGGGATCAATCATACTGGGTATCGGACCGAGTCCGACCCCTGGGCCCGTGCCCGTTGTCCTGAAGGGACCAGTTAACCCTTAACTATCGTTGAACAACCTAACAGCAATAGCTAAGAGAAGAGTGTGGCAGTTTCCGTCCTCTACCCCCCCAGTGGAAGCCTGGTTGCGTTCTCCAGTACCACAGAGGGATCGAGTTATGTGGAAGACACCTCCTTACCGCCGAACTTGCCTAGTGCGAAGGGCGGTAATTCGATGCCCACCCCCCAAGCGAATACGGGAGCCCACAAGGGTACTCCGGTAGGATCAGGGAAGTCACATGAAGAGAGGAAGAGAATTCAGAATAAAGAGAAAAGTGCGCCCAAAGGACGCCCCAGACTACTGGGCCTCCCTACCCAGGGGTCAAGGCCCGTAAGGGCTGCCCTGGTGTAGAAGAGAGCTGCGGGTCTGAGGTGGGGTGCTGACTACGCCTACTGTAGTCTCGTGTGACCTGCAAAATCAATGCACTGAAGGTGCAGGCAAAGCACAAAATGCTGAAAAAATCAGATTTACTCTACGTAAATTACGTTAAAAAACTCAGAAGCAATAGCGCCGAGCGAGACGAGAGGCCCCGGACACCAGGGTAGCTCCTGTGGCACAAGGCTTGGGTCTATTGCTGCTGCGTCTGAAAAGAGAGAGGTCCGAGCTGGTCAAAGTCTCGTACACGAGTGCAGCAGTATCTTTTTTTTTTTTTTTTTTTTTTTTTTTTTTTTTTTTTTTTTTTTTTTTTTTTTTGGATTTCTTGGCTATCAACCAGCGGCACATGGCCAAGGTTATTAAGCCAATGGATCCTATTTATTCTATCAATCTATATAAGGTCATAAAGTTTTGTCTCCCTTAGAAAAGCAATTACTTTAGTTATTATTTTTTCATTATCGGATAATAGATTTGATGTTGTGAATGGTATATTGTTTATTCTGCAGTAATTTTTTATGGTTTGTCTGTTATTACTGAATTTATGGCAGGTTATGAGGATATGGGCTATTGTAAGATGGCTTGTGCAATGGGGGCATTGTGGAGGGAATCTTTTTTCGATGTATGGTGTGAGGTGGGTGAGTCTTGTGGCGTTTGTTCTTAGGCGTGCCAACACCACCTCTTCTCTTCTTTCTCTTCTGTGGGAGGTGTCCCACGGCTCTATTGTGTTCTTGATTTTGTTTGTGAGTTGGAGGTTGGTCCACTCACTTTGCCACAGGAGATGTATTTTTGCTTTTATAAGAGACACAAAACACCTGAGATCTGTACGAATTATGGTAATGTCCAAATCGTCAGTTGACCCGGCTAATTTGTCAGCCTGTTCATTGCCATGGATACCAGAGTGGCCTGGTACCCATATTAGCTTGATTGATTTATTGGCACCGTGTAACTTACGAATGATATTACCCAGCAATTCATTTTTAGTGGTTTCTAAGGATTTAATAGCTTTAAGTGAACTTAATGAATCGGAAAAAATGACTATTCTATCGTGGGTCGTCGATAGTGCAAAATCAATGGCTTTATCAATGGCAAAAAGTTCAGCGAGAAAAATCGATGTATGATTCGGCAGTCTAAACTTTAGTTCACATTCAGTCGACCATACACCCGCACCCACGCCCTCATTTGTCTTGGAGCCGTCGGTATATATATGAAAAAAGGATAAATGCTTAATAAGGATCTCTCTAAACCGCTGGCGTACCTCACCCTCCGGCGCCATGGCCTTAGCTGATGGAAGCCAAGCTTCCATGATGGAAAAATTGGGTGTTTCCCATGGCGCTATGTTTGACTGAACCAGGGTATCAATAGTAGAGAGATCTATACCGACTTTCTCGACGAGGTCGTGGAGTCTTGTGGCAAAGGGCCTAATGCCTCCATTGCCATTGGGATGGCTCGGGTATCGAGCCACCTTAGCGGCATAGGTCAGGGCTAATTGGCCGCGTCTGAGTCGGAGGGGAGGTACTCCTGACTCCACCTCAAGACGCTCGATCCGAGTGCACTTCAGGGCTCCAAGACACACACGTAAACAGGCATTCTGCACAGCATCCAATCCTTTCAAACTTGTTTTCGATGCCGAATCATACACGATTGACCCATAATCTACTTTAGACCTAACCAGGGCTTTATATATCATTAGCAAAGACTTCCTATCAGCTCCCCATTTATTACCAGCAATGCACTTTAATAAATTTAGTGCTTTTTGACATTTATTCTTTAACTGACCAATGTGGTCTTTCCAATTAAGTCTACAATCAAAGAGTAGACCAAGAAATTTAGCAGAATTTTGAATGGGTATTGGGTGGTTATCTAAAGTTAGTCTGATATTTGGTATCTTTCTATGTGAAAAAATTACCCCAATACTCTTTCTGATGGAAAACTTAAAACCCCACTGGAGGCCCCAGTTATGAATCATATCCAATGCGAGTTGGATACGATTTGCCGAGAACTCTGCATTGTTGCTGGAATGCCACAATGCACAATCATCGGCGTACAGTGAGTATTTAAGATTTCGAGGGGGAGCTGGTAGGATGTCATTAATCATACATAGAAATAATGTTGGCGACAAGACACTTCCTTGTGGGACCCCGTTTGCCTGGACAAAAATGTCCGAAAAAGTGACATTGTCGGCAAAAAGTTTGACAGAGAACGTTCTGTCAGATATGAAATTTTGAATAAAACAAGGCAAGTTTCCACGTAATCCGAAAGCATAAAGTTTTCTGAGTAGGCCATATCGCCATGTCATGTCGTAGGCTTTTTCTATATCTAAAAATACTGAAATCAAAAAATCTTTTTTGGCAATTGCCTCTTGAATATGACTTTCCAGTTTTACTAGTTGATCGAGAGTTTGGCGTCCCTTTCGGAAGCCGCACTGCTCGTCAACTAGTAAATTACTGCTATTTAAAAAATGCAATAGCCTACTGTTAACAATTCGTTCCATGACCTTGCATAAGCAACTTGTCAACGCAATTGGTCGGTAGGAGATGGCAGTTCTGGGATTACCCCCTCCTTTCAATACAGGAATGATGTGGGCGAAGTGCCATGAGTTTGGAAAAGTGTGGCTTTTCCAAATTTCATTGTACACTTCTAGCAACTTAATCATGTCATCATGATTAAGATGCTTCATCATCTCATATCGAATCTCATCGGGGCCCGGGGATGTTCCTCTACAGGCTTCTAGGGCTCGGACAAGCTCATTCATTGTTAGGTCTTTATTATAATCAAAGTCATCTCCTGTGGCAAAGTGAATAGGCTGCAGCTCAGCGGCTTCCTTGGTGGGCAGGAAAGCAGGATGGTAGTTTGCTGAGCTGCTTGTATAAGAGAACTGCCTGGCGAGTACATTAGCAATGTCTTTTGGTGAATCGAAATTTGTTCCCTCGTGGATGATGTTTTTTATTTTGCAGGATGTTTTGTTTTTATTAATTTTTTTGACAGTGGACCAAACCTCTGATATGTTTGTATTACTATTGATTGTAGAGACAAAGCTACGCCAGGAGTCTCTTTTAGCTTGTCTAATTACTCTACGAGCCCTAGCTCTTGCTAGTTTGTAGTTGCAAAAGTTCTCATTATTGATGTTATTTTTGAAAAGCCTGTAGGCCTTATTGCGTCGGCACAGCGCCCTGCGGCAATCTGGTGTCCACCATGGAACTCTATGCTTAACGCTATCTGTCGAAGTTTTAGGAATGGATAGCAAAGCTGCTTCTAAAATCGAATTCTGAATATTGTTTACTTTATCATCAATGGTTTCTCCAACAAGTTCGAGCTTGACGCTCCTTGTGAACGCGACCCAGTCTGCTCTTTTTATGTTAAATTTAGGTGCTGAAGGCGTTCTTGCTGTGTCGCATGAATATTTAATCAAAATAGGAAGATGATCGCTTCCCAACGAGTCGTCAATGGTGTGCCACAGGCACTTGGCTGCTACTGATGATGAGACCAGTGATATGTCTATAAAGCTCAAATTCCCGGTATTATCGTCTACCCGTGTTGGGCTACCATCGTTCAGAAGGACTAAATCAGAGTCGTTAATCAGCTTAACTACTTGCTCACCTCTACCATCCGCCCGCAGGGAACCCCATAATGTATGATGAGCATTAAAATCACCTAGAATTACTTTATTTTGTGGCAGACTATCCTGAAGAGCAAAGAGCTCATCATAAATTACCACTTTATCAGGGGGACAATAAACCGAACATGTAGCCAGATACGTGTTATTGATTTTTACTTTGCATGCGACAACCTCCAAAGTAGAATCAATAATCACTTCTGTAAAAGGGAGGCTTTGGTGGATGTACATGGCGACTCCGCCTCCACCCCTACCCTCACGATCCTTCCGACACAAATGGTTGTTTCTGAGTGATACGACCTCGTCGCAGACGAGGTTGTTTAAGTGTGTTTCTTGTAAGACTATAATATCGGGAGCATAGGACGAGGCTAATAATCTGAGGTCGTTTACTTTAGATCTAATACTTCGACAGTTCCATTGTATAATGGTTAACGCGATGATTACGTTTTATGGGGTTTGGAAGTGCCTTGTCCGCCAGTTTTAATTTTCTTTTTCTGGGAGGGAGGTTCGTCCTCCTCTCCCTCGCTACCCAGGGGCCTCCCATGGGTATTTTTGGAGACAGTAGCCTCCATGTCCTGCGTCTCGCTGCCAGGGAGACGCCCGGTGGAGGATGATCTGCTTCGAGAAGCAGACCAAACACCAGACGAAGTCCTAGCAGGAGCCGCCTGGACGAGAAGGTGCGATCCAGACTGTGTTTTGGTATCATCCTCCTTATGATGCTGCTGCTTTTGCTGGGTTGATTCAGCAATTTGTTGAATTGTATCTTTCAATTCTTTGATTTGACTCATTAATTCCTTGACCGTTTCCTTTAATTCAGCAATTTCTTTATCCTTAGCTGCAAGTTCCCGACTGATGCCGTTTGCACTGGAAGTGTTGTTAGTTGCTGCTGAAGCGTAGGAAGTATTGGGTTTGCTGGTCAAACCTTCAACTTTCCTCTTGGCTTCACGGTAACTAACATCATGTCCTCTCATGTATGCTAATATTTCAGTCTCCTTCTTCAAGCTGCTGCACTCGGCAGAGCCAGATTGATGGGGACCTCCACAGTTAGCACACTTGAGCGTTTTCTCAGTACATACAGCAGTGTCATGTTCTCCAGCACATTTACCACAAGTAAATTTACTAGTATCTTTGTCATTGCATCGTAATGAGGTGTGTCCAAATTTTTGGCATCTATTACAGCGCATAGGTTTTTGAATGTAAGGTCGCACTTGGACACGTTCATATCCAACCGTGACATACTCAGGAATTTTACTTGAAGCAAAAGTCAAAAAGCACAATCCGGTTTTTGTTCGCACATTCCCGTCTTTCTTGGTCATGCAGTTCACGTCCACTACGCTTTGGTCCTTCATATTTTCCAGAATTTCACTCTCCTCCATTGTTCTCAAATCCCTGCTAAAGATTACTCCCTTGCAGGTATTGGGGCCAATGGGGATAGTTACGTTGACCTTCAAATCATGAATCTGCGTCAGTTTAAGCAAGTCCTTAATCTGGGAGTTGAATTGCACTTTTACAAGGAGGCTACCATCTCGCAATTTCTTGACAAAATCAAAGTCGCCGTCCACTTGACCATCAAGGACCTTCTTGATGATGAAGGGGCTCACATTCAAAAGCGATTGATTTTCATTCACGCATTTGACAGTCAGATACCTTGCATTCTGTGGAGGGATGGAAAAGAATCGTCGTTCACGTTTGTCAGCAGTAGGGGTTCCGTTGTTCAAGGTCGTATTGGTCGTAGGCGAGTCATGGGTCGTCCCCCCTCCTTGAGGAGGAGGAGGGTTGTTAGCCGCGGGATCAATCATGCTGGGTATCGGACCGAGTCCGACCCCTGGGCCCGTGCCCGTTGTCCTGAAGGGACCAGTTAACCCTTAACTATCGTTGAACAACCTAACAGCAATAGCTAAGAGAAGAGTGGCAGTTTCCGTCCTCTACCCCCCCAGTGGAAGCCTGGTTGCGTTCTCCAGTACCACAGAGGGATCGAGTTATGTGGAAGACACCTCCTTACCGCCGAACTTGCCTAGTGCGAAGGGCGGTAATTCGATGCCCACCCCCCAAGCGAATACGGGAGCCCACAAGGGTACTCCGGTAGGCTCAGGGAAGTCACATGAAGAGAGGAAGAGAATTCAGAATAAAGAGAAAGTGCGCCCAAAGGACGCCCCAGACTACTGGGCCTCCCTACCCAGGGGTCAAAGCCCGTAAGGGCTGCCCTGGTGTAGAAGAGAGCTGCGGGTCTGAGGTGGGGTGCTGACTACGCCTACTGTAGTCTCGTGTGACCTGCAAAATCAATGCACTGAAGGTGCAGGCAAAGCACAAAATGCTGAAAAAATCAGATTTACTCTACGTAAATTACGTTAAATAACTCAGAAGCAATAGCGCCGAGCGAGACGAGAGGCCCCGGACACCAGGGTAGCTCCTGTGGCACAAGGCTTGGGTCTATTGCTGCTGCGTCTGAAAAGAGAGGTCCGAGCTGGTTAGAGTCTCGTTCACGAGCAGTATCTTTTTTTTTTTTTTTTTTTTTTTTTTTTTTTTTTTTTTTTTTTTTGGATTTCTTGGCTATCAACCAGCGGCACATGGCCAAGGTTATTAAGCCAATGGATCCTATTTATTCTATCAATCTATATAAGGTCATAAAGTTTTGTCTCCCTTAGAAAAGCAATTACTTTAGTTATTATTTTTTCATTATCGGATAATAGATTTGATGTTGTGAATGGTATATTGTTTATTCTGCAGTAATTTTTTATGGTTTGTCTGTTATTATTGAATTTATGGCAGGTTATGAGGATATGGGCTATTGTAAGATGGCTTGTGCAATGGGGGCATTGTGGAGGGAATCTTTTTTCGATGTATGGTGTGAGGTGGGTGAGTCTTGTGGCGTTTGTTCTTAGGCGTGCCAACACCACCTCTTCTCTTCTTTCTCTTCTGTGGGAGGTGTCCCACGGCTCTATTGTGTTCTTGATTTTGTTTGTGAGTTGGAGGTTGGTCCACTCACTTTGCCACAGGAGATGTATTTTTGCTTTTATAAGAGACACAAAACACCTGAGATCTGTACGAATTATGGTAATGTCCAAATCGTCAGTTGACCCGGCTAATTTGTCAGCCTGTTCATTGCCATGGATGCCAGAGTGGCCTGGTACCCATATTAGCTTGATTGATTTATTGGCACCGTGTAACTTACGAATGATATTACCCAGCAATTCATTTTTAGTGGTTTCTAAGGATTTAATAGCTTTAAGTGAACTTAATGAATCGGAAAAAATGACTATTCTATCGTGGATCGTCGATAGAGCAAAATCAATAGCTTTGTCAATGGCAAAAAGTTCAGCAAGAAAGATCGATGTATGATTCGGCAGTCTAAACTTTAGTTCACATTCAGTCGACCATACACCCGCACCCACACCCTCATTTGTCTTGGAGCCGTCGGTATATATATGAAAAAAGGATAAATGCTTAATAAGGATCTCTCTAAACCGCTGGCGTACCTCACCCTCCGGTGCCATGGCCTTAGCTGATGGAAGCCAAGCTTCCATGATGGAAAAATTGGGTGTTTCCCATGGCGCTATGTTTGACTGAACCAGGGTATCAATAGTAGAGAGATCTATACCGACTTTCTCGACGAGGTCGTGGAGTCTCGTGGCAAAGGGCCTAATGCCTCCATTGCCATTGGGATGGCTCGGGTATCGAGCCACCTCAGCGGCATAGGTCAGGGCTAATTGGCCGCGTCTGAGTCGGAGGGGAGGTACTCCTGACTCCACCTCAAGACGCTCGATCCGAGTGCACTTCAGGGCTCCAAGACACACACGTAAACAGGCATTCTGCACAGCATCCAATCCTTTCAAACTTGTTTTCGATGCCGAATCATACACGATTGACCCATAATCTACTTTAGACCTAACCAGGGCTTTATATATCATTAGCAAAGACTTCCTATCAGCTCCCCATTTATTACCAGCAATGCACTTTAATAAATTTAGTGCTTTTTGACATTTATTCTTTAACTGACCAATGTGGTCTTTCCAATTAAGTCTACAATCAAAGAGTAGACCAAGAAATCTAGCAGAATTTTGAATGGGTATTGGGTGGTTATCTAAAGTTAGTCTGATATTTGGTATCTTTCTATGTGAAAAAATTACCCCAATACTCTTTCTAATGGAAAACTTAAAACCCCACTGGAGGCCCCAGTTATGAATCATATCCAATGCGAGTTGGATACGATTTGCCGAGAACTCTGCATTGTTGCTGGAATGCCACAATGCACAATCATCGGCGTACAGTGAGTATTTAAGATTTCGAGGGGGAGCTGGTAGGATGTCATTAATCATACATAGAAATAATGTTGGCGACAAGACACTTCCTTGTGGGACCCCGTTTGCCTGGACAAAAATGTCCGAAAAAGTGACATTGTCGGCAAAAAGTTTGACAGAGAACGTTCTGTCAGATATGAAATTTTGAATAAAACAAGGCAAGTTTCCACGTAATCCGAAAGCATAAAGTTTTCTGAGTAGGCCATATCGCCATGTCATGTCGTAGGCTTTTTCTATATCTAAAAATACTGAAATCAAAAAATCTTTTTTGGCAATTGCCTCTTGAATATGACTTTCCAGCTTTACTAGTTGATCGAGAGTTTGGCGTCCCTTTCGGAAGCCGCACTGCTCGTCAACTAGTAAATTACTGCTATTTAAAAAATGCAATAGCCTACTGTTAACAATTCTTTCCATGACCTTGCATAAGCAACTTGTCAACGCAATTGGTCGGTAGGAGATGGCAGTTCTGGGATTACCCCCTCCTTTCAATACAGGAATGATGTGGGCAAAGTGCCATGAGTTTGGAAAAGTGTGGCTTTTCCAAATTTCATTGTACACTTCTAGCAACTTAATCATGTCATCATGATTAAGATGCTTCATCATCTCATATCGAATCTCATCGGGGCCCGGGGATGTTCCTCTACAGGCTTCTAGGGCTCGGACAAGCTCATTCATAGTTAGGTCTTTATTATAATCAAAGTCATCTCCTGTGGCAAAGTGAATAGGTTGCAGCTCAGCGGCTTCCTTGGTGGGCAGGAAAGCAGGATGGTAGTTTGCCGAGCTGCTTGTATAAGAGAACTGCCTGGCGAGTACATTAGCAATGTCTTTTGGTGAATCGAAATATGTTCCCTCGTGGATGATGTTTTTAATTTTGCAGGATGTTTTGTTTTTATTAATTTTTTTGACAGTGGACCAAACCTCTGATATTTTTGTATTACTATTTATTGTAGAGACAAAGCTACGCCAGGAGTCTCTTTTAGCTTGTCTAATTACTCTACGAGCCCTAGCTCTTGCTTGTTTGTAATTGCAAAAGTTCTCATTAGTGATGTTATTTTTGAAAAGCCTGTAGGCCTTATTGCGTCGGCACAGCGCCCTGCGGCAATCTGGTGTCCACCATGGAACTCTATGCTTAACGCTATCTGTCGAAGTTTTAGGAATGGATAGCAAGGCTGCTTCTAAAATCGAATTCTGAATATTATTTACTTTATCATCAATGGTTTCTCCAACAAGTTCGAGCTTGACGCTCCTTGTGAAGGCGACCCAGTCTGCTCTTTTTACGTTAAATTTAGGCGCTGAAGGCGTTCTTGCTGTGTCGCATGAATATTTAATCAAAATAGGAAGATGATCGCTTCCCAACGAGTCGTCAATGGTGTGCCACAGGCACTTGGCTGCTACTGATGATGAGACCAGTGATATGTCTATAAAGCTCAAATTCCCGGTATTATCGTCTACCCGCGTTGGGCTACCATCGTTCAGAAGGACTAAATCAGAGTCGTTAATCAGCTTAACTACTTGCTCACCTCTACCATCCGCCCGCAGGGAACCCCATAATGTATGATGAGCATTAAAATCACCTAGAATTACTTTATTTTGTGGCAGACTATCCTGAAGAGCAAAGAGCTCATCATAAATTACCACTTTATCAGGGGGACAATAAACCGAACATGTAGCCAGATACGTGTTATTGATTTTTACTTTGCATGCGACAACCTCCAAAGTAGAATCAATAATCACTTCTGTAAAAGGGAGGCTTTGGTGGATGTACATGGCGACTCCGCCTCCACCCCTACCCTCACGATCCTTCCGACACAAATGGTAGTTTCTGAGTGATACGACCTCGTCGCAGACGAGGTTGTTTAAGTGTGTTTCTTGTAAGACTATAATATCGGGAGCATAGGACGAGGCTAATAATCTGAGGTCGTTTACTTTAGATCTAATACTTCGACAGTTCCATTGTATAATGGTTAACGCGATGATTACGTTTTATGGGGTTTGGAAGTGCCTTGTCCGCCAGTTTTAATTTTCTTTTTCTGGGAGGGAGGTTCGTCCTCCTCTCCCTCGCTACCCAGGGGCCTCCCATGGGTATTTTTGGAGACAGTAGCCTCCATGTCCTGCGTCTCGCTGCCAGGGAGACGCCCGGTGGAGGATGATCTGCTTCGAGAAGCAGACCAAACACCAGACGAAGTCCTAGCAGGAGCCGCCTGGACGAGAAGGTGCGATCCAGACTGTGTTTTGGTATCATCCTCCTTATGATGCTGCTGCTTTTGCTGGGTTGATTCAGCAATTTGTTGAATTGTATCTTTCAATTCTTTGATTTGACTCATTAATTCCTTGACCGTTTCCTTTAATTCAGCAATTTCTTTATCCTTAGCTGCAAGTTCCTGACTGATGCCGTTTGCACTGGAAGAGTTGTTAGTTGCTGCTGAAGCGTAGGAAGTATTGGGTTTGCTGGTCAAACCTTCAACTTTCCTCTTGGCTTCACGGTAACTAACATCATGTCCTCTCATGTATGCTAATATTTCAGTCTCCTTCTTCAAGCTGCTGCACTCGGCAGAGCCAGATTGATGGGGACCTCCACAGTTAGCACACTTGAGCGAAGTCTCAGTACATACAGCAGTGTCATGATCTCCAGCACATTTACCACAAGTAAATTTATTGGTATCCTTATCATTGCATCGTAATGAGGTGTGTCCAAATTTTTGGCATCTATTACAGCGCATAGGTTTTTGAATGTAAGGTCGCACTTGGACACGTTCATATCCAACCGTGACATACTCAGGAATTTTACTTGAAGCAAAGGTCAAAAAGCACAATCCGGTTTTTGTTCGCACATTCCCGTCTTTCTTGGTCATGCAGTTCACGTCCACTACGCTTTGGTCCTTCATATTTTCCAGAATTTCACTCTCCTCCATTGTCCTCAAATCCCTGCTAAAGATTACTCCCTTGCAGGTATTGGGGCCAATGGGGATAGTTACGTTGACCTTCAAATCATGAATTTGCGTCAGTTTAAGCAAGTCCTTAATCTGGGAGTTGAATTGCACTTTTACAAGGAGGCTACCATCTCGCAATTTCTTGACAAAATCAAAATCGCCGTCCACTTGACCATCAAGGACCTTCTTGATGATGAAGGGGCTCACATTCAAAAGCGATTGATTTTCATTCACGCATTTGACAGTCAGATACCTTGCATTCTGTGGAGGGATTGAAAAAAATCGTCGTTCTCGTTTGTCAGCAGTAGGGGTTCCGTTGTTCAAGGTCGCATTAGTCTTAGAGGAGTCATGGGTCGTCCCCCCTCCTTGAGGAGGAGGAGGGTTAGCCGAGGAATCGCACATGCTGGGTATCGGACCGAGTCCGACCCCTGAGCCCGTGCCCGTTGTCCTGAAGGGACCAGTTAACCCTTAACTATCGTTGAACAACCTAACAGCAATAGCTAAGAGAAGAGTGTGGCAGTTTCCGTCCTCTACCCCCCCAGTGGAAG
The DNA here is from genome assembly GCF_019202785.1 of Penaeus chinensis. NCBI lineage: Eukaryota > Metazoa > Arthropoda > Malacostraca > Decapoda > Penaeidae > Penaeus > Penaeus chinensis. Next base: position 26,324,422 of record NC_061840.1, read on the forward strand.
CCTGGTTGCGTTCTCCAGTACCAAAGAGGGATCGAGTTATGTGGAAGACACCTCCTTACCGCCGAACTTGCCTAGTGCGAAGGGCGGTAATTCGATGCCCACCCCCCAAGCGAATACGGGAGCCCACAAGGGTACTCCGGTAGGCTCAGGGAAGTCACATGAAGAGAGGAAGAGAATTCAGAATAAAGAGAAAAGTGCGCCCAAAGGACGCCCCAGACTACTGGGCCTCCCTACCCAGGGGTCAAGGCCCGTAAGGGCTGCCCTGGTGTAGAAGAGAGCTGCGGGTCTGAGGTGGGGTGCTGACTACGCCTACTGTAGTCTCGTGTGACCTGCAAAATCAATGCACTGAAGGTGCAGGCAAAGCACAAAATGCTGAAAAAATCAGATTTACTCTACGTAAATTACGTTAAAAAACTCAGAAGCAATAGCGCCGAGCGAGACGAGAGGCCCCGGACACCAGGGTAGCTCCTGTGGCACAAGGCTTGGGTCTATTGCTGCTGCGTCTGAAAAGAGAGAGGTCCGAGCTGGTCAAAGTCTCGTACACGAGTCCGAGCAGTATCGATTTTTTTTTTTTTTTTGTTGGATTTCTTGGCTATCAACCAACGGCACATGGCCAAGGTTATTAAGCCAATGGATCCTATTTATTCTATCAATCTATATAAGGTCATAAAGTTTTGTCTCCCTTAGAAAAGCAATTACTTTATTTATTATTTTTTCATCGTCTGACAAGATATTTTCTATTGTGAGTGGCATTTGTTTTATTCTGAAATAATTTTGGAGTGGTTGTCTTTTATATAAATATTTTTGGCATTCTATTAAAAGGTGTTTTATGGTAAGGCTGGTATTGCAGTCAGGGCATTGTGGAGGGAAGGTCTTCTCAATGTAGGGAGTGAGGTGGGTTAGTCTTGTAGCGTTGACCCTAAGACGGGCCAACACCACCTCCTCTCTTCGTTCTCTTCTGTATGATGTAGACCACGGTTCTATTGTGGTTTTGTGTTTATGGTTTATTTGGAGGCTGGTCCACTCACTTTGCCACAGGAGATGTATTTTTGCTTTTATAAGAGACACAAAACACCTGAGATCTGTACGAATTATGGTAATGTCCAAATCGTCAGTTGACCCGGCTAATTTGTCAGCCTGTTCATTGCCATGGATACCAGAGTGGCCTGGTACCCATATTAGCTTGATTGATTTATTGGCACCGTGTAACTTACGAATGATATTACCCAGCAATTCATTTTTAGTGGTTTCTAAGGATTTAATAGCTTTAAGTGAACTTAACGAATCGGAAAAAATGACGATTCTATCGTGGGTCGTCGATAGTGCAAAATCAATGGCTTTATCAATGGCAAAAAGTTCAGCGAGAAAAATCGATGTATGATTCGGCAGTCTAAACTTTAGTTCACATTCAGTCGACCATACACCCGCACCCACACCCTCATTTGTCTTGGAGCCGTCGGTATATATATGAAAAAAGGATAAATGCTTAATAAGGATCTCTCTAAACCGCTGGCGTACCTCACCCTCCGGCGCCATGGCCTTAGCTGATGGAAGCCAAGCTTCCATGATGGAAAAATTGGGTGTTTCCCATGGCGCTATGTTTGACTGAACCAGGGTATCAATAGTAGAGAGATCTATACCGACTTTCTCGACGAGGTCGTGGAGTCTTGTGGCAAAGGGCCTAATGCCTCCATTGCCATTGGGATGGCTCGGGTATCGAGCCACCTTAGCGGCATAGGTCAGGGCTAATTGGCCGCGTCTGAGTCGGAGGGGAGGTACTCCTGACTCCACCTCAAGACGCTCGATCCGAGTGCACTTCAGGGCTCCAAGACACACACGTAAACAGGCATTCTGCACAGCATCCAATCCTTTCAAACTTGTTTTCGATGCCGAATCATACACGATTGACCCATAATCTACTTTAGACCTAACCAGGGCTTTATATATCATTAGCAAAGACTTCCTATCAGCTCCCCATTTATTACCAGCAATGCACTTTAATAAATTTAGTGCTTTTTGACATTTATTCTTTAACTGACCAATGTGGTCTTTCCAATTAAGTCTACAATCAAAGAGTAGACCAAGAAATTTAGCAGAATTTTGAATGGGTATTGGGTGGTTATCTAATGTTAGTCTGATATTTGGTATCTTTCTATGTGAAAAAATTACCCCAATACTCTTTCTAATGGAAAACTTAAAACCCCACTGGAGGCCCCAGTTATGAATCATATCCAATGCAAGTTGGATACGATTTGCCGAGAACTCTGCATTGTTGCTGGAATGCCACAATGCACAATCATCGGCGTACAGTGAGTATTTAAGATTTCGAGGGGGAGCTGGTAGGATGTCATTAATCATACATAGAAATAATGTTGGCGACAAGACACTTCCTTGTGGGACCCCCGTTTGCCTGGACAAAAATGTCCGAAAAAGTGACATTGTCGGCAAAAAGTTTGACAGAGAACGTTCTGTCAGATATGAAATTTTGAATAAAACAAGGCAAGTTTCCACGTAATCCGAAAGCATAAAGTTTTCTGAGTAGGCCATATCGCCATGTCATGTCGTAGGCTTTTTCTATATCTAAAAATACTGAAATCAAAAAATCTTTTTTGGCAATTGCCTCTTGAATATGACTGTCCAGCTTTACTAGTTGATCGAGAGTTTGGCGTCCCTTTCGGAAGCCGCACTGCTCGTCAACTAGTAAATTACTGCTATTTAAAAAATGCAATAGCCTACTGTTAACAATTCGTTCCATGACCTTGCATAAGCAACTTGTCAACGCAATTGGTCGGTAGGAGATGGCAGTTCTGGGATTACCCCCTCCTTTCAATACAGGAATGATGTGGGCGAAGTGCCATGAGTTTGGAAAAGTGTGGCTTTTCCAAATTTCATTGTACACTTCTAGCAACTTAATCATGTCATCATGATTAAGATGCTTCATCATCTCATATCGAATCTCATCGGGGCCCGGGGATGTTCCTCTACAGGCTTCTAGGGCTCGGACAAGCTCATTCATTGTTAGGTCTTTATTATAATCAAAGTCATCTCCTGTGGCAAAGTGAATAGGTTGCAGCTCAGCGGCTTCCTTGGTGGGCAGGAAAGCAGGATGATAGTTTGCTGAGCTGCTTGTATAAGAGAACTGCCTGGCGAGTACATTAGCAATGTCTTTTGGTGAATCGAAATTTGTTCCCTCGTGGATGATGTTTTTAATTTTGCAGGATGTTTTGTTTTTATTAATTTTTTTGACAGTGGACCAAACCTCTGATATTTTTGTATTACTATTGATTGTAGAGACAAAGCTACGCCAGGAGTCTCTTTTAGCTTGTCTAATTACTCTACGAGCCCTAGCTCTTGCTAGTTTGTAGTTGCAAAAGTTCTCATTATTGATGTTATTTTTGAAAAGCCTGTAGGCCTTATTGCGTCGGCACAGCGCCCTGCGGCAATCTGGTGTCCACCATGGAACTCTATGCTTAACGCTATCTGTCGAAGTTTTAGGAATGGATAGCAAAGCTGCTTCTAAAATCGAATTCTGAATATTGTTTACTTTATCATCAATGGTTTCTCCAACAAGTTCGAGCTTGACGCTCCTTGTGAAGGCGACCCAGTCTGCTCTTTTTATGTTAAATTTAGGCGCTGAAGGCGTTCTTGCTGTGTCGCATGAATATTTAATCAAAATAGGAAGATGATCGCTTCCCAACGAGTCGTCAATGGTGTGCCACAGGCACTTGGCTGCTACTGATGATGAGACCAGTGATATGTCTATAAAGCTCAAATTCCCGGTATTATCGTCTACCCGTGTTGGGCTACCATCGTTCAGAAGGACTAAATCAGAGTCGTTAATCAGCTTAACTACTTGCTCACCTCTACCATCCGCCCGCAGGGAACCCCATAATGTATGATGAGCATTAAAATCACCTAGAATTACTTTATTTTGTGGCAGACTATCCTGAAGAGCAAAGAGCTCATCATAAATTACCACTTTATCAGGGGGACAATAAACCGAACATGTAGCCAGATACGTGTTATTGATTTTTACTTTGCATGCGACAACCTCCAAAGTAGAATCAATAATCACTTCTGTAAAAGGGAGGCTTTGGTGGATGTACATGGCGACTCCGCCTCCACCCCTACCCTCACGATCCTTCCGACACAAATGGTAGTTTCTGAGTGATACGACCTCGTCGCAGACGAGGTTGTTTAAGTGTGTTTCTTGTAAGACTATAATATCGGGAGCATAGGACGAGGCTAATAATCTGAGGTCGTTTACTTTAGATCTAATACTTCGACAGTTCCATTGTATAATGGTTAACGCGATGATTACGTTTTATGGGGTTTGGAAGTGCCTTGTCCGCCAGTTTTAATTTTCTTTTTCTGGGAGGGAGGTTCGTCCTCCTCTCCCTCGCTACCCAGGGGCCTCCCATGGGTATTTTTGGAGACAGTAGCCTCCATGTCCTGCGTCTCGCTGCCAGGGAGACGCCCGGTGGAGGATGATCTGCTTCGAGAAGCAGACCAAACACCAGACGAAGTCCTAGCAGGAGCCGCCTGGACGAGAAGGTGCGATCCAGACTGTGTTTTGGTATCATCCTCCTTATGATGCTGCTGCTTTTGCTGGGTTGATTCAGCAATTTGTTGAATTGTATCTTTCAATTCTTTGATTTGACTCATTAATTCCTTGACCGTTTCCTTTAATTCAGCAATTTCTTTATCCTTAGCTGCAAGTTCCCGACTGATGCCGTTTGCACTGGAAGAGTTGTTAGTTGCTGCTGAAGCGTAGGAAGTATTGGGTTTGCTGGTCAAACCTTCAACTTTCCTCTTGGCTTCACGGTAACTAACATCATGTCCTCTCATGTATGCTAATATTTCAGTCTCCTTCTTCAAGCTGCTGCACTCGGCAGAGCCAGATTGATGGGGACCTCCACAGTTAGCACACTTGAGCGAAGTCTCAGTACATACAGCAGTGTCATGATCTCCAGCACATTTACCACAAGTAAATTTATTGGTATCCTTATCATTGCATCGTAATGAGGTGTGTCCAAATTTTTGGCATCTATTACAGCGCATAGGTTTTTGAATGTAAGGTCGCACTTGGACACGTTCATATCCAACCGTGACATACTCAGGAATTTTACTTGAAGCAAAGGTCAAAAAGCACAATCCGGTTTTTGTTCGCACATTCCCGTCTTTCTTGGTCATGCAGTTCACGTCCACTACGCTTTGGTCCTTCATATTTTCCAGAATTTCACTCTCCTCCATTGTCCTCAAATCCCTGCTAAAGATTACTCCCTTGCAGGTATTGGGGCCAATGGGGATAGTTACGTTGACCTTCAAATCATGAATTTGCGTCAGTTTAAGCAAGTCCTTAATCTGGGAGTTGAATTGCACTTTTACAAGGAGGCTACCATCTCGCAATTTCTTGACAAAATCAAAATCGCCGTCCACTTGACCATCAAGGACCTTCTTGATGATGAAGGGGCTCACATTCAAAAGCGATTGATTTTCATTCACGCATTTGACAGTCAGATACCTTGCATTCTGTGGAGGGATTGAAAAAAATCGTCGTTCTCGTTTGTCAGCAGTAGGGGTTCCGTTGTTCAAGGTCGCATTAGTCTTAGAGGAGTCATGGGTCGTCCCCCCTCCTTGAGGAGGAGGAGGGTTAGCCGAGGAATCGCACATGCTGGGTATCGGACCGAGTCCGACCCCTGGGCCCGTGCCCGTTGTCCTGAAGGGACCAGTTAACCCTTAACTATCGTTGAACAACCTAACAGCAATAGCTAAGAGAAGAGTGTGGCAGTTTCCGTCCTCTACCCCCCCAGTGGAAGCCTGGTTGCGTTCTCCAGTACCACAGAGGGATCGAGTTATGTGGAAGACACCTCCTTACCGCCGAACTTGCCTAGTGCGAAGGGCGGTAATTCGATGCCCACCCCCCAAGCGAATACGGGAGCCCACAAGGGTACTCCGGTAGGCTCAGGGAAGTCACATGAAGAGAGGAAGAGAATTTAGAATAAAGAAAAAGTGCGCCCAAAGGACGCCCCAGACTACTGGGCCTCCCTACCCAGGGGTCAAAGCCCGTAAGGGCTGCCCTGGTGTAGAAAAGAGCTGCGGGTCTGAGGTGGGGTGCTGACTACGCCTACTGTAGTCTCGTGTGACCTGCAAAATCAATGCACTGAAGGTGCAGGCAAAGCACAAAATGCTGAAAAAATCAGATTTACTCTACGTATATTACGTTAAATAACTCAGAAGCAATAGCGCCGAGCGAGACGAGAGGCCCCGGACACCAGGGTAACTCCTGTGGCACAAGGCTTGGGTCTATTGCTGCTGCGTCTGAAAAGAGAGGTCCGAGCTGGTTAGAGTCTCGTTCACGAGTGGGGCAGTATCGAGAGGAATGGTATTAATAAGAAAAACACATTTTCCCGCCAATTCAAGGAATGGGGAAATCAGGATCGGTAAATTGGGCCCTACTAATAGACTCCGTGCCGACTGAGCACATGTGGAGCCATCTATATATAACAAAATTCACAAAAAACTACTGGGGACAGAACATAAATCCGGGGCGAATGGGTTAAAAGGGGCTTCAACACATCTGCGCGAGGTCAAAGGCGG
>NC_061840.1:26348521-26351021 GCF_019202785.1 Penaeus chinensis
CCCTCTCTTCCCCTCCTCCCTCTCTTCCCGTCCCTTTCTCATTTCTCTCGCCTCTCCCCCTCCTCTCTCTCTCTCTCTCTCCCTCTCTCCCCCTCCTTGCAAGGGTATCCGTAATGAGATCCCTTTTACATTAATGCATCGTCCAAATGCGGTAAAAAGAGGACTAATAGCGGGGCCCTGTTTACTCTATAAAACAAAAACAAAAACAAAAACCCTTGCAAGGCCTCAAGGAAGATAGGGGAGATGTCTGTGGATGAGTAGTGTAGGTACTTCCATGCAGAATATGAATGAAATAGCACACCCCAGCTTCCTACACACTAAGGCAATGTTCAAGGCAGGTACAACCTTCTCTCCTGTAGGTCCGTTGCCATGTCACTGTAGGGTCCAGTGGGTACATAAACGCACGTTCGTCTCTTTTATTCAGCGGAATCGAGCTCCTTATATAGCAGGGGTTACGACATGAACTTTGTAAAAAGATATTTAAGAAACACGATTCAAGAGCGCAGTGTAAAAACTAATTAAAATTGGATATGAAACAAAACTCAATGATAGATATAGGAAATAATGAAGTAGTAAAACTATATAGTTTTACAACGTAACGAAAAACATAATTATTTATGGTAAAAGTGAAGATCCGATGAACACATAAACATTAATAAAAAGTAGAGTAAAACTCATGAATTATAAAAAGGTGAATATTCAAAATAGCAAAAAAAGCAAACAGAAAAAAAAGCAAACAAAAAAAATATGGATTAAAAGAGTGCCAAATAACTTTGATAGTTTACAGACGAAAGAGAAAAAGAACCTTTTTAATTGTAAACAAAAATGCTTATAAACAAAATTGTAACTTATCATATTTTACTAAAAATACAATTAAAGATACAGAAGCAGAACAACAGATTAGTAAAAACATGCTCAGGTTACTGAAATGCCCGACATCAAAATGAAAACGGAAACCACTTTATATAAAAATCATGCTCAAAATTCAGTACTGTTGAAAATAATTTCAATTTACAAAAAAGAAAAGGCATGACAGAAATAAAAGTAAATAAAAATATGTAATGGAAGTGTCAGCCGTAGTGTCAGGCGACCCGACCCTTCTGCCACGGCTCCTCCAGGATCATACAGACTTTTCGTGGCTAGATAAAAGGGGCAGGATTTAGGGAAAAAAGGGGACCACGGGATCGCAGGACTAAAGGGATCAAGAATCGAGAATAAGGGAACAGCCGATAAATCAAGAGAGAGTGCCAGACGAAGCAAATATAAGAGAAGTTAGACGATGTGTGTAGTTTTATAGAAGAGTACAGACATTCAGACATAGCTAAGGACCATGAGGTTTCAGAGGAAAAGTATATAGTAGGGTAAGGGAATACAGAAGTAGTAAGGAGTAAGAATACAGAAGCCGTAAATAATTAAAGAAGGCAGAATTTGGGACTAAACAAAGCTAGGCTAAGGCCGAGGGGAAAGGCTAAGTGAAGAACTTTTGTAAGTCAGAGAGAAGCAAAGAGGGTGAGTTTGAGAGAGAGAGAGAGAGAGAGAGAGAGACAGAGAAAGAGAAAGAGAAAGAGAAAGAGAAAGAGAGAGAGAGAGAGAGAGAGAGAGAGAGAGAGAGAGAGAGAGAGAGAGAGAGAGAGAGAGAGAGAGAGAGAGAGAGAGAGAGAGAGAGAGAGAGAGAGAGAGAGAGAGAGAGAGAGAGAGAGAGAGAGAGAGAGAGAGGAGGAAACAGTATGAGTTTGAGAAAGAGAGAGGAAGAGGAGGGAAGGGCTTGCGTATAAGAAAGAGAAGGAGGAGGAGAAAAGGGAGAAAAGGAGTGGGAGAGATCTCTTCCCCTCTTTCTTCTCCTCCCTTCCCTTTCCCGTTTCTCTTGTCGTTCTCCTTCCTCCCTCTCTCCCTCCCTTCCCCTTCCCGTCTCTCTCATCTCTCCCTTTCTTCTCCCCCCTTCCTCTTCCCGTCTCTCCCTCTCATCCCATCCTACCTTTCCCTTCCCATCTCTCTCATCTCTCCCTTTCCTCCCTTCTCCTTCCAGTCTCTCTCATCTCTTCCCGTTTGCCTCTCTCTCTCTCTCTCTCCCCTCCCTCTTCCACCCTCCCCCCTTCCCTCTTCCACCCTCCCCCCCTTCCCTCTTCCATCCTCCCCCCCTTCCCTCTTCCACCCTCCCCCCCTTCCCTCTTCCACCCTCCCTCCTTTAAACTTTACCGGCCTCTCTTTCACACATATCCTGTTCAATGAATATATCAGTGCGTGTTTCCCCCCTTCCCCTTCCAATCTGTCTCATCTCTCCCTCTCCTTTCTCTCCCTCTTTCTGTCCCTCACCCCCCCCTCTCTCTCTCTATCTATCTATCTATCTATCTCTCCCTCTCTCTCCCTCCCTCTTTCTATCCCTCATCCCCCCCCCCCCTCTCTCTCTCTCTCTCTCTCTCTCTCTCTCTCTCTCTCTCTCTCTCTCTCTCTCTCTCTCTCTCTCTCTCTCTCTCTGTCTCTCTCTCTTTCTCTCTCTCTC
>NC_061840.1:26367680-26372680 GCF_019202785.1 Penaeus chinensis
TATACATATACATATACCATAAAACATACACATACACATACACTTACACTTACACTTACACTTACACTTACACTTACACTTACACTTACACTTACACTTACACTTACACTTACACTTACACTTACACATTACACAACAATACATACTTACACACACACACAAACACGCACGCACGCATGCACGCATCACGCACGCATGAGCACGCACGCATGCACGCACGCATGCACGCACGCATGCACGCACGCACGCACGCACGCACGCACGCACGCACGCACGTACGCACGTACGCACCACACCACACACACTCACACTCACACTCACACTCACACTCACACTCACACTCACACTCACCACTCACACTCCACCTCACACTCACATCCACACTCACACACATACACATACACACGCAATGCATTTTATATATATATATATATATTATATATATATATTATATATTTATTATGCAATATATATACCATCGCGACAGTCATACATACATACATATATACATATATACATATATACATATATACATATATACATATATACATATATACATATATACATATATACATATATACATATATACATATATACATATATACAGATATATATACATATATACATATATATATATACATACATACATGCATACATGCATACATGCATACATGCATACATGCATACACACATACACACACACACACACACACACACACACACACACACACACACACACACACACACACACACACACACACACACACATATTGTCAATATATATACTTTGTCTGGCGCAGTTAAGACACTGCAGTAGTAAGTAAATAAAAAGTAAAATCACATTTTCCAATTTACTTCGTAAAGTAAGACAGGTACACAAGAAAAACACACAGAACACAACACGAATCTTTCTTCTGTTCAAAAATAGTCGACACAGAAAAAAGGGTCTTCCGCTTACACAAGAAATACTTTCTAAACATTTGTTTTATCCGTAGAATCTCTTCGAAGTAATATTTATGAATTTCTGGCCAAGTCGTAACCACAGCTATCACAAAATGATGTCCCAACAATATAAATATACCGTACTTAATAAGTTAATTCCTTACGAAGAAGGAACACGAAAAAAATTTAATAAATGTATACAACACCCTGTCACTTATATGTACCTAATCATACAGTTATGGGTCCACAGCTAGGTTCTGCCTGCAGTAAATCTCAGCTTATCTCACGGCTTAACCATTATTTTGACTTATTCTGTTAAATTATCGGAGATAGCGGCCTTCACCTGCCCATGCCCTGACCTTCTCCTCAACTTATTACTTTGTCCAGTCTTGTGAAATTATGTCAGTTATAGCTTTAAACTGTTTCTTAAACTTTGTTTGAGTTTGTTTCATGGCATGTACATAATACATATAGATAAATAGATAGATAGATAGATAGATATAGTTGTGTGTGTGTGTGTGTGTGTGTGTGTGTGTGTGTGTGTTTGTTTGTTTGTTTGTCTATCTTTGCCTCTCTCTTTCTCTCTCCCTTGCTGAATGTCTCTTTATTCCCTTCCTCCTGCCCTAGCCTCCTCCATCCCTTCTTCTCTCATCCCATCGTCTCCTCTTCTCTCGCACGCTCTCTCTCTCTCTCTCTCTCTCTCTCTCTCTCTCTCTCTCTCTCTCTCTCTCTCTCTCTCTCTCTCTCTCTCTCTCTCTCTCTCTCTCTCACTCTCTCTCTCTCTCTCTCTCTCTCTCTCTCTCTCTCTCTCTCTCTCTCTCTCTCTCTCTCTCTCTCTCTCTCTCTCTCTCTCTCTCTCTCTCTCTCACCCTCTTCTCCCTCCGTGTCATTTTGCTCTACCCCTTCTCTTATTGGCTATATTTCCTCACACTTCTTCACAGCTCCCTCTCCCTCTCCCCTCCGTTCTGCCGCATGAATACGACCTGAAATCTCCCTTTGTGCAGGAGACAGTCAGGAAAGACCGTTTGTAGCATGGCCCGTCCTATAAACAAACTTTCAGAATTACGGTCGAATTTCCTCGCCTGTATTTCTCTGTTGCATTCAAGACGGTGGGAGAGGGGTGAATATTATTAGTGATTAATGGACATTGCGGGTTATCACATACATATATAAATATAGAGCGGTATTCGGCACTCAGTTTACGGGGGTTTTTTTTCCGTCGGTCGGTTCGAGTAAAATTTGAAGAGAGTGAAAGAGGAAGGAACAAGATGAAAAAAACTTGAGGAATACGTTTTATTTGTTATTATTTTTATCATTTAAGATGCTGGGATGCTAGTGTGTTGTTGATTTTTTAGTTGGATCATTTTTTTTTCTTTTTTAGTTTTTATGTATCTATTTATTTATTTTATAGTTTAAGGGATTACATAAATTTCTTCTTCTTCTTCTATTATGCCGGAGAAGATTTTCTTATCATAGAAAATGTGTTTTTCTTTTTCTTTATTGTTAGCATGCTGGCCTTGAAGATCGTGACATTCCTGCACACACTACATTAAAAGCTTTATGATCGTCACGGTGTACCTCGCAGAGTACGAGCGGTTAGGCAAGACCTGCGTGAGATATTACTACCTAATTGATCTCGGGGTCAAGATCATGGTAGCCACAGGCATTAGACTTCTACCTTCGCGTGTTTATAACTTTTAGCAAGAACGAGACTTCTCGGGAAACTGGAAACAAAAATTGTAGAAGAGAGTGAAAGATGTTTTAGTTAAATTCGATAATTAGACTATATAAAGCCTTCTCTTTGTGGTACGTTGTGTGGTTCAATGTTCTACGTGAAGTGCGTTGGCTCTAGAGTGGACTGATATAGAGAAAATAAAAAATAGGAAAGATAATTGGGTTTTTTCTACAGCACCGTTTTTTTTTTTCGCTGAGCTTTCTGGCTTGTCAAAAAATGAAAAAAAAAAAAAAAAAAAAATATGAACCTTAACTTCAACATTATATAATTACGATCACTTTCATCATCATCCCTTTCATCATCATTACCATCACTTTCATCATCCCTTTCATCATCATTACCATCACTTTCATCATCATCATCACTTTCATCATCATTACCATCACTTTCATCATCATCACTTTCATCATCATCACTTTCATCATCATCATCACTTTCATCATCATTACCATCACTTTCATCATCATTACCATCACCATATCATTATCATCATCACTTTCATCATCATTACCATCACTTTCATCATCAAAACCATCACCATATAAAAAAAAGATCTATTTCTTTTCTCAACCTTTTCATCAAGAATATCCTGAGTCTCTCTCCCTCTCCTTCGCCCCGCTAACCACCGGCCATCTTTTGTTATATCAAGGATTTTATCTTCATAAGGTATTTTTGGAATTTAGCGTCTTCTCTAGTAAGCCCTCATAGCTAAATAATGATTTTGAATTCTCTAGTAAGCCCTAAAAGCTAAATAATGATTTTGAATTGGTATCGTAATAGTATTCATTGTTGACTAATTAGGTAATATTCGAGCGATGTCTAAATCGATGAAATTGTTATCTAACTGTCTTTATTGTCTTTATCTTAATTTTTGTTTCTGTCGAAATTTTAAACATTTCATTGTTTTGTTTTGTTTTCCTCCGTGAATTTTAGTTCTTCATATTTAATCCCTATATTCGCCAAAAATAGATACTGACCAATTCACATATCATTTCCAAAACGCTAAACTTTTCGTCACTACCTTCACCTAGATATTTAATAAAATTGGTTATTACGATTTTTTATGTCTATCTGAAAAACAATAATACCTTTTTCCTTTTTTTCTTTTTCTTTTCTACTTTTCTTTCTACACAGTTTATTCACATTTTGTCAGCTCTGTATCATGAAAATCTAAAACAAAGCGATTATTTTTTTTTTCCTTCTAAATTTAACATCATTATTTTCTACATAGTCTAAACCATAATTCTATAATCTTACTTTAGCTGACTTTTCAACTCTCTTTTTTAACAGAAATTTTACCTTTATCGTCCACCTCCCTTACGATATTTTTTTTCTTTTTTCTTTTTTCACTATTTTCTTGTAATAAAGATATTTTTTGTTGCAAGGAAGATCATCTTTTTAATTAAGATAAAAGACAATGACCAGAAACGTTTGTCCTTCACCTTCTTTGACATTTCAATTAAAAGTTTTTTTGTTTTTTTTCTACATGGGGACGTCGAGAGTTCGTGAGAGAGGAGGAGGGAGAGAAAGAGGAAGATAGAGAAAGAGAGAGAGTGAGAGTTGAGGGAAATGGAGAGGAGAAGGAGAGGGAGAGGAAGATGGAGAAAGAGAGCGAGTGAGAGTTGAGGGAAAGGGAGAGGAAGACGGAGTGGGAGAGGAAGAGAAAGAGGGAGGAAGAGAGAGAGTGAGAGTTGAGCGAAATGGAGAGGAGAGGAAGAGGAAGACGGAGAAAGAGAGAGAGTGAGAGTTGAGGGAAATGGATAGGAGAGGAGAGGAAGAGGAAGAGGAGAAAGAGAGAGAGTGGGAGTTGAGGGAAATGGAGAGGAGAGGAGAGGGAGAGGAAGAGAAAGAGGGAGTAAGAGAGAGTGAGAGTTTAGGGAAATGGAGAGGAGAGAGAGAGAGGAAGAGGAAGATGGAGTAAGAGAGAGAGTGAGAGTTGAGGGAAATGGAGAGGAGAGAGAGAGAGGAAGAGGAAGAGGGAGAAAGAGAGAGAGTGGGAGTTAAGGTAAATGGAAAGGAGAGGGAGAGGGAGAGGAAGAGGAAGAGGGAGAGGAAGAAAGAGAGAGAGTGAGAGTTGAGGGAAATGGAGAGGAAAGGGGGAGGGAGAGGAAGAGGAAGAGGGAGAAAGAGAGAGAGCGGGAGTTGAGCGAAATGGAGAGGGAGAGAAAAATGAAGATGGGGAGAGATAGGGAGAGGAAAAGGAAGAGGAAGAGGGAGAGAGAGATAGAGAGTAGGGGAGATGGGGATGGTAAGGGACTGAGAGAGAGGGAGAGAGAGAGAGAGAGAGAGAGAGAGAGAGAGAGAGAGAGAGAGAGAGAGAGAG
>NC_061840.1:26387680-26395180 GCF_019202785.1 Penaeus chinensis
CACAGAATGCGGACTAGCTTTTCAGGATTTCACCCGGTCTTTATACCCCCCCACCCCACCCCCGAGAAATTGTCTTTATTACTTGCTTACAATTATACGAGAAGAGAAGGAACTATGCATCGCTAACCTACCTTGTTTGTCACAGTAATCTCTTTAATCAGAAAGACGCTCTCTAGCAAATATATTTTCTCTCCTATAAGAACGGAAACATATTGTAAAATGACCTTGTTTACGGGCTTAATTCAATCAAACTTTCCCTCTCGATCTCCCCACAATTGTCTTTCTCACCTGCCCACAAATATGTGTGAAGAGATGGAACTAGATATCTTGTTATCTCTCGAAGTTGGTCACCTCGCCGTCAGACTACATCAATTTACTCTATCGGGAAACGCACATTCAGCTAACATTCTTTAATACATTCATATGTTTTCTTAAATCTCCCTGTACAAAGAGAAAGAACTATTTTTATGTTGGCACTGAATAAAACTTGCGACTCGACCTCTTCAGTACTTTCTGATAAAGTTAATACACATCCCTGACGAATGATAAAAAACAAAAAAAAAAACTGATGTCTGAACATCCTTTGGCTAATATATAAATTTTCACCAAGTCGCTAATTGTTGTTCCGGCGAAAACTGTAAATTATTTTACCTTCATATATCAATATACTTGTAAAAAAAAAGCCTCCCTTTTAGCAACTGGACTTTTACTACATATGAAAAAGGACTTTTATAAAATATCAAAAAGTTTTAAGGTAAAATAATATAACCTCGTTTACTTTTTTTTTTTTTTTTTTTTTTTTTTTTTTTTTTTTTTTTTGTCATAGAGCTTTTATAATTTTTAATTGGACAAAGGCAAGGACAATTCTCCAAGGCAGGGATTTTTGACCAAGGGTAAAATTACCACGAGGGAGTAAAAATGTAAATATCAGCATGCCTGATAATGCTTGGTGCGTATTTGAAAAATCTCTTATCAAACCAAGTTATCAGTAAATATTTTATTGTTAATCAAAATATTATATCCATAATATGAAAAATAAAGGTGCTAAACTTCTTTTTTTGTGCGTCATTTTATTATTAATTTTGTTATTATTATTATTATTATTATTATTATTATTTCATTATTATCATTATTTTATTATTTTATTATTATTATTATCATTATCATTATTATTTTTATCATTATTATTATCATCAACATTACTATTATCATTATTATTGATAACATTATTATTATCATTATCATTATTAATATTATTATCATTATTATCATTATCATTATCATTATCATTATTATTATCATTATTATTATTATCATTATTATATTTTTTTTCAAGCATATTATCCCACTCATAATTATCGTCTAATTTTTAAAAAGGTTTTCCCTGAACACATAGAATTAGAATCAGTTAACTTCGTATCTCGTGAAGGTCAGACTGGTTGAATTAGGTCTTCCCTTCCTCTCCTCCTCCAGCCTCTCCACCCCTATCCGTTTCACCTCCTCCTCCTCCTCCACACCTCCACCTCGATCGCCTCTCCCCTACCTCCTCTCTTTCGCCTCTCCCCCACCTCCTCTCTTTCTTTCATCTCTGCTTCTACCATCTCTTTCATCTTCCCCTCGCTACTTCCATTATCTCTCCCGTTTTCTCTTCCTCCTCCATTTCTTATCCCCCTCCATTTTGTTCTCCTTCCTCTTCTACCTCTTATCCACCTCCATCTCCCTTTTCTCCTTCTCGTTCTCCACCTCCTCCTTCACTTCCATCAACTTTCCCGCTCTCCATTCCTTCTCGCCTGCTTACCTACTTCCGTTTCCTCTTCCTTCTTTTCTTCCTCTTCCTCCTTCTCCTCTTTCTTCTTTTTCTTCTTCTTTTTCTTCTTCTTTTTCTTCTTCTTCTTCTTCTTCTTCTTCTTCTTCTTCTTCTTCTTCTTCTCCTCCTCCTAATCCTAATCCTAATCCTAATCCTAATCCTCCTAATCTTCCTAATCCTCCTAATCCTACTCCTCTTCCTCTTCCTCCTAATCCTCCTCCTCCCCTCCCCTCCCCTCCCCTCCCCTCCCCTCCCCTCCCCTCCCCTTCCCTCCCCATCCCTCCCCTCCCCTCCCCTCCCCTCCCTTCCCCCCATCCTCCTCCCTCTCCCTCTCCTCCTCCTCCTCCTCCTCCTCCTCCTCCTCCTCCTCCTCCTCCTCCTCCTCCTCCTCCTCCTCCTCCCCTCCCTCCTGCTCCTCCTCCTCCTCCTCCTCCTCTTCCTCTTCCTCTTCCTCTTCCTCTTCCTCTTCCTCTTCCTCTTCCTCTTCCCCTCTCCCTCCTCCCTTCCTCTCCCTCCTCCCTTCCTCTCCCTCCTCCCCCCCTCTCCCTCCGTCCCCCCTCCTCCTCCTCCTCCTCCTCCTCTCTATCTTCCTCCTCCTCCTCCTCCTCCTCCTCCTCCTCCTCCTCCTCCTCCTCCTCCTCCTCCTCCTCCTCCTCCTTCTCCTCCTCCTTCTCCTCCTCCTCCTTCTCCTCCTCCTCCTCCTCCTCCTCCTCCTCCTCCTCCTCCTCCTCCTCCTCCTCCTCCTCCTCCTCCTCCTCCTCCTCCTCCTCCTCCTTCTCCTCCTCTTCTTCCTCCTCCTACTCCTCTCCATCTTCCTTCTTCTCCTATCTTCCTTCTATCCCACTTCTATCCATTTATATATATATATATATATATATATATACATACATATATACACTTCTTTTTTTCAATTTATTTGTATCATTGTTTCCGTTATCACCAATAGCCATGACCTGACCGTCATTATATATAATTCAATATTGCTTTTCATTAAATATCCAGTACCATTCTTTTCATAGACGAATATACATAAAAACATTCAGTAAGAGTATATATTAATGTGTCTTCTTCACGAAACAATTAATGAAGTTTATCTAAACATTTCAATCAAATTAAGTATTCAAAATTACGGTAACCAGAAATTGTATCAGAATAATGTAACTAATCTTCAGTACTTATTGACATTAAGCACGGCCATTTAATTTAATTGATGAAATGTCACGATGATTAACTTCGTTGAGACGCCTTTAAATACATTTTTTCTGCATTTATTTCGCCTTGATGACACCCAATACTAAATAAATATTCATCTTATGTTTGTAACACTGAAAAGCGATTTACAGTAGAGAAATGTCTTTCAGATTTTTTTCTTAATGCTGATTCCTTTATTTTTATAATTAAAATTATTGTCATTATCATTTTTTTTTTTTTTTGTTATCGTTACGATCATCATCATCATCATTATCATCGACATCATCATCACCATCATTTATCAGTATCATCATCACGACATTGCTTTAGTAATTCATGTTGTTTATAATCAGTTTAGTAATTCATGTTGTTTATGATCAGTTTAGTAATCATAGTTTTTTGATCACCAGTTATATCGACAACCACGAATTCTTAAAATAAATTTAGTTAAAAGTCAGTAATTGAATTAGTTTATTCCCCAGTATATATATATATATATATATATATATATATATTATGTGGGTGTGTGTATATGTATGTGTATGTGTATGTGTATGTGTGTGTGTGTGTGTGTGTGTGTGTGTGTGTGTGCACAAAATAAATGAAAAAATGGGTGTATGGGCGCATAGGCAGAGATGAATAAGTAAATAATGATATAAATTCCTTCTACTCTTCCCACGGAAGAGTTTGCACACAAGTCCTCAGTACGATTATGTATAAAATCGTCTGCACACAAGGTTCTTAGGCGATCTTTTTTCAGAAAGAATTTTTTCATTATTTAAATTAATATATATGATAGCGCTTCTTTTTGTTCACGAACCCCATTGAGAATCTGATGTTAGATAAAACCCCCCTTCTCCATAAATGTTCACAATAATATAACTTTGCATGCAATTTGGTCAATGTATATTAATAAGAGACAATTGATTGTCCCGTATTCAAATGAGATACACAAAGTATTATCAATCTAAAGTAAGCATAATGTTATGCAAATATCAATGGCCAACCATTCTAAAAATGAAATAAGAATAACTTTTAATTTCAAATGGACCCCAGATTATAAACCGCTGGTGCATAGGAAGTTAATTCAAAGACTGTTTATTACATATCCTGTAATAAAGATAAGTTCATACAAAAAACCTTTCTATCTATCTTTCAATCTATCTATTAGTCTATCAATATATATTATATTTTCCTCGTCTGAAGATATCAAAGACCTAACAATGAAGAAGTTATGAGATGGCTGAAAAAAAAATATGTATTTTAGCTTGTGTGTGTGTTCTGTTCTGATGAGGAAGGAAATTGACGTTTAAGCAAAGTTTATCTTCATCAAAAATATATTCATATTATTTCTATCATTATTCCCCGTCATCAGTCATTGTTATACTTATATTACCAGTATCACTGTATTTTATCGTTAGAAGTCGATTGCTTTATTATGTCATCATTATTATCATAATGACTTTTTTTTTTTTTTATTAATGGTATGGTTGCTATTTCTACTATTATTATTATTATTATTACCGTTATTAGGATTTGTTGTAGTGTTAGTATCACTGATATTATTTAAGTTAACATTATTGTATTCATTATTATTATTGTTATCAGCAATATACTTCAGTGTTGCTTTTCCTTAAATTTGAAGTACCTCTCTTTCGATCTTTAGTAGAAAAATGTATGAAGTACTATCTGTTAAATAACTTGTTGGCCCGGTCGAAGCTAGAACTTCGCAAATCACAAGTGATTGATTAATTAAATAACTTGTTATATGAAAAGCTACAATTTTTAGAAGATAATAATTAGATTCAACCAGTATTTACACTAACTACTGGCCAAGATTAATTACCTTTCCAGGGAAAGCATTTTTCCTTGGTTTAAAAAAAATATCACATAATTTATAGAATTATTGATGAATCTATAGCCACAGACATACACTGAATGATTAAAGATGTCAATTACAGCATATATATCCTATTTAAAACTTTTTGTGTATTAGTGATAGAACTTCACAGTATTTTAGGGTTTTATTGCAATACTCTTTGTTTTTTCGTCAGATCAGAGAGCCAGTGAAATTGAAGAGCTCTTTGTAAAATAGTTGAAAATATGATGAAAACTTCGATAAATTGGTCAAATAATGGTTGTTTGAAGTAACAAATCAACAGGAATCATAATCAAACCGTGGCTATATAAAGATACTTTCAATGTTTCTTATTACATTTTATGTCCAGTTCAAGAAAAAAATCAGATGATTAAAAACTCCCAAGCACTAAGTAATAACTCCCTTTACATATTTCCGGATATATTTCATTCATCTTATCAAGTTTCCAAGTAACAGAACCAAAATTTCGAACTGAGCTGAAAGTGCGAGAGTGGCCGGTTAATCTTGGCCAGTAATGTAGTGCTTGTGAATAATAGAAATTAAACGCAGTCACTTTTTCATGAGCCTAAAAAGGAAATGTCACAGTGATTTATACATTTAATTGACAAGCCTTTTGATCTTTACATTATTCTTTCCGCATTTCTTTCGCCTTCAGGACCTAAGCTAGAATACGAAATAATAATTTGCCTTATACAATAATACTTAAAAGTGATTTATGGTTTTCCTAGTGGAAAAAATGTATCAGTTATTTTATGTTGTGCTGATTCTGTATCATTCTCAGTATTTTTTTTTTTTTTTCATTATCATCACCATTGGTATCATCATCTTCAAATTACATTTCTAATTCATATTGTCATTGTTATCAGTATATTAATAATTGTTTTTGATCACCAATTATATTGACACCCGTGGATTTTACTAATGAATTGCATAAAAGGCAATAATCAAATTCATTTATCCTCCTTTTCTTGCTCCTCATCTCTCTTCTTTTTCTTCCCTTCCTCTTTCTTTTCCTCATCTTCCTTCTCCTTCTTCCTCCTTCTTCGTCTTCGTCTTCGTCTTCGTCTTCGTCTTCGTCTTCGTCTTCTTCTTCTTCTTCTTCTTCTTCTTCTTCTTCTTCTCTTTTCTTTCTTTTTTTTTCTTTCTTCTTCTTCTTCTTCTTCTTCTTCGTCTCCTCCTCCTCCTCCTCCTCTTCCTTTCCCTCCTTCCCCCCCCCCCATTTTTTTCCTCCTCTTCCTCCCCTTCCTTCCTCCCCCTATAACACTTTTATTTCGCCATACATCCATTAACTCCACTTTCTCTTTTGACGCCCCCACACACCCAATATATTTTTCTCCTAACTTTGCGTACAGTTTCTTCATCTTACCTTTTCATCAACATCCCCCTCCGTTCACTCTTCATTTCCTCCCTTTTCTTTCTCTCTCCGACTTTTATTTCTTTTCCTCCAAGCAAAAAGCCACACGACAGCTCTTCCCCCCCCCCCCCCCCTCTCTTGCTCCCAGTCGACCAAAAGGACAACATCGCTTGTTAACACGACTGACACTGTGGTCTCAATATCGATGGCTGTGTATCGTTTGGCTGGCTGTGGGAGACCTTGTTTTTTGAAGTCTTAAGGTTATGTGTGTGTGTGTGTGTGTGTGTGTGTGTGTGCGTGTTTATTTATGTCTTTGTCTGTATTTATGTGTGTGTGTGTTATTGATATACAGTGTGCATGCTAGGGAACCAAAACAACAATATATATATATATATATTTTATGTATGTATGTATGAATGTGTGTGTGTGTGTGTGTCTATTTATTTGTATGATTGTTTTCGTAATCATGACCTGATTGTCATTTTATATAATTCAATATTGCTTTTCAAAGCATTACCATTCTTTTCATGCATGAAATTCTTCAGTAAAGGTTTATATTTTTATGTAGCTTCTCTCTTCAACTTTAAATAAACCCAATTTTGTGAAACATAAATCATTCCAAATTATTCCAACAAGAAACTTACTGAGAGTAATGGGCAAAGTACGAGTTTTCAAGGAATCGCGTGCACGTGTACTTGACTTGGCCTAACCGGGACCACTACCCGGAGATTTACCCTGGTTACCCGGCCGCGCGGTGAACCCGGGACCGAAGTTTAAACGATTACTGAGAGGCAAGAGGGTGTATCGGAGTAAGTGAATTCCAGTGTAGCGAACAATATTTATATCATCCTCACCCTATATTCATTAATGGTCGTACAGTACGCATACTCATTCCCTTTACCCTCTGTAGACCTCTGTTTTCTGTATTCATATTCTTTAGACCCTGAATATTTGCCTTAGAATATTATAGAAAATACCCGACAATTTATATTTTGCATACAAGAAAAAGAAGAAAAACGAGAAAGAAATATAAATACAGAGGATAAGAGAGACCCACGCCAAAAGGGAACAACAAAAGCGAAATAACACAATTTTCCAAGAGACTGCGGGTGAAATTCGCTCGGGAGAAAGTACAGCAAATGGCTCTTGTTTTTCTCGAAATTACGATTCAGTGGAAGACGAAAGATTTTTTTTCCCCAAACTACGCGTACGGTTCTTGCTTATTTCCTCCAGTGTAGCCACGTGTACGTCTTCTTTTCCCCGAAAGGG
>NC_061840.1:26405180-26407680 GCF_019202785.1 Penaeus chinensis
ACGCACATCTCTTAGTATGCGCATACATACATTTATTAGGAGATACTGTGTGTGTGAAGTTGGTGGTGTGGTGATGATGTGCTGACAGGTATATTGAGTAATTATGTAGAGTCAATTCGATTGGAATTTGCGAAGTACTAGCTTCGCCCAGAATTTCTATATATGGCCCGGCCTTGTCGGTTTAACTTTACCATTCTCACTAATGAAGAGGTACTGAGGACAACAGTATAAGGACTATATACCTCGAATCATTTCACGGATGATAATGACGCGTTCGTTATTTTGCTGAAAAAAATATAAGTTAAACAAAAGACAATTAAATTAAACAAATTGAAATTAATATATAAATAGATAAATGATAATCATAATGGGATACGAAAAAATAAAAACACGTCATTTAAAACTGTCTATTGCTATGTCTATCAATGATGGTTCTTGGTTGATTGTTTATGGATTTTATTTGGCTCTCTGTGTATATGTAGATGCGTATTTATTTCTAAAAATCTTACATTACTCTCTTATGCATCCATCAAATTATCTGTATATATATCCAAAGAAAGGAAAGGCAGAGAAGCTGACAAAATATATTAATTACGATAATTAGTTTCAATATTTGTATTCCCCCTGTTTTTTTTTTTTTTTGTTTTTTTTTTTATCTTGATTTCTTTTTTGTATACTTTGATATACCTGTAATTATATATGGATAAAAGTTGTGATATCGTTGAGTCGATTGTGGTGCCTCCCGAAGTTCCTGCCATTAAATCCTGCAATCTCTGTGGTGTGATAAGTAATACACTATGAGCCTGTTAAAGGGAGTTAGTGTCTATTATGCATGCTTTGATCTAGCTGTTTTTATCAGTGTGTCTGTTGGCCATGAGAACGTGCTTTGCTCTCTCGTGCTCTCTCTCTCTCTCGCTCTCGCTCGCTCTCGCTCGCTCTCTCTCTCTCTCTCTCTCTCTCTCTCTCTCTCTCTCTCTCTCTCTCTCTCTCTCTCTCTCTCTCTCTCTCTCTCTCTCTCTCTCTCTCTCTCACACACACACACACACACACACACACACACACACACACACACACACACACACACACACACACACACACGCACACACGCACACACGCACACACGCACACACGCACACACGCACACACGCTTATACACAGATCATGAACATTTTTTCTTATCAGTGACATAACTATCAAAATATCAAAATACAAAGGCTTACTAAGTATTACCTATTACACTTTTTTACCATTTGAGTTATGTAATATTCAGGATTTTTTTTTTTTTTTTTTATCAGACTATTTTATGGATATCCAGCATAGTTGATTCTGTTCTCCTTGGATTTCACTTGAAAAGAGAGAGAGACAGAGAGACAGAGAGACAGAGAGACAGATACCCCCACACACACAGATAGATAGATAGACGGACAGACAGACAGAGATAGAGACAGAGACAAAGAAAAAATAAAGAAAAGAGAGAGAGAGAAAAAGAGAAAGAGAGAGAAAAGAAAAGAAAAAAGAAAGAGGAAGAGAGAGCAAGAGCAAAATCAATAGAGAAGAGGCAAATGACTAGAAAAAAGGAACCATTGATGCAGTAAATTGATCCGGTTACGTTGGAAATGCATCTCTAGTAGGGAGGCGCTTTGTCTGTGTGTGATGTACGTGTGAGAGTGATGTGTAGTTTTATTTTCAGTCTTGAAGTTTCATTATGTATATATATATATATATATATATATATATATATATATGCATATGTATGTATATATGTATGTATATATGTATGTATGTATGAATGTATATGTTTATATGCACACACACACACACACACACACACACACACACACACACACACACACACACACCTATAAGTACATATATATATATATATATATATATATATATATATATATATATTATGTATGTGTACAGTACTGACATAGTTACTGAGACCATCGATGGTTTCAACCATTTTTGGTAGAATATGTATCCCAAAATTTAAGCAGCTTATCATTTCCTAATCTTACTTGCGTACATCATTAAATACATGATATTAATAACCAGAATAGCCATCTTTAGCCTTTATCATTGCAGCAACGCGTCTTGAATGTACCACCAGGCCTTTTTCCTGATTTCTAGGTTTTTATGCCATACCTCATACCTCTATCAGTCGTTCAGTTAGCTCAATTTTGCTAGTGCATTCTACTTGACTTATCTCGTCTTTCATGTTTTTTCCATAAACATTATATAGGATTTAAAGCTGAACTGTTTCCAGGCCAATCAAGTACTTTAATACCATGATTCTCTTAATGGGTTTTAACTCTTTTGGCTGTATGTCTGTGAATTATATTGTAGTCAAGTATCTGGGAAACACTCACGAAGTTGTTGTTTTTCTCTCTCTCTCTCTCTTACTACCTCTTCTTTCCTTTTTTACCCTGTTTCTCTTTCCCTCCTTCCTTCTTTCCTTTTTATTTTTCTCCCTCTTCGTTCCCCCTTCCTCTCTCTC
>NC_061840.1:26412680-26420180 GCF_019202785.1 Penaeus chinensis
TACATTATATACACGTGTGTGTATATGTGTATGTATGTGTACTTATATACATACATATACATATATACATACATACATATATACACACATACATACATACATATATATATACATATACATATACATACACATACATACATACATACATACATACATATATATATATATACATACATACATACATAGTTACATATATATACATATATATTTATACACGCACAGGCACCTATATATACACATATATATACACACATGTTTATTTACACACACACATATACATATTTATACATACATATATATATATACATATATTATATATATCAAAGGAAAGATAGAAAAACTCAAACAACACGAAAGGGAGAGGAACATTAACGTTAGGCGCAGATTTAGCTAATGCACCAAAGTCATGCACAATTTAACAACAAGATACTTAAAAAGAATCCAACGCACACGGTCTCCCAGGCGTGTATAAAAAATAGATTTTTAAATGCACCCACGCAAATTAGCATTAGCAAAACAGATGTTAATTGCACCGGAGTTATGAGCAGCTGGTGTGGGAGGCTGTTTTCCAATGGTTAAACTTTAATGGGTGTTGAGGGAGATTAGGAGGGGAGGAGGAGGAGGAGGAGGGGGAGGGGGAGGGGGAGGGGGAGGGGGAAGGGAGGGGGTTTAAGGGGAGGAGGAGGAGGAGGAGGAGGGGGAGGGGGTTTAAGGGGAAGAGGAGGAGGGAAAGGGAAAGGAGGAAGGGGAATGTTGAGGGGGGGAGGAGGAGGAGGAGGAGAGGGAGAGGGAGAGGGTGAGGGTGAGGGAGAGGGAGAGGGAGGAGGAAAAAGGAGAGTAGGAGAGAGAGGGAAAAGGAGAAAAAGAGGGAGGGAAAGGGAGAGGAAGGGGGAACGAAGAGGGAGAAAAATAAAAAGGAAAGATGGAAAGAGTAGGGAGAAAGAGAAAAAGGTAAAAAAAAGATAGAAGAGGTAATAAGAGAGAAAGAAGGAAAAAAAAACAACGAACGAAGATCAACAAAGAAGAAGAAAAAAAGAACGAAATAAAGACTAAGAAAGAGATAAAAGAAAAGAGAAAGAATTAATCAAAAATCCATAATGATATCAATCTCAAAAGTTAAGTTTCACAATTCACCCTCTCGATCCTGAACACACAACCTCGTCGACGTGTGACCTGAAACAATGCACCATAACGGACCCTAATTATAAGACATTGGTGTCCTAACTGGCAAAGTTAAAAGTCTTTAATTACGTACTGGAACAAAGTAGCTGACCGGTGTCTCAAGATTCAGTGGCGACAATCCGTTGATGAATGGATGGATGAGTGGGTGGAGGGATGAGTGGGTGGAGGGGTGGGTGGGTGGAGGGGTGGGTGTAGCAAGATATGTAAAGAGGAGTCACTGCCATCACCCATTTCATTATCTCCCATCCCGTGTGTATGGGAGAAGGATGATAGTGTAGAAGACAAGTTGTGAGGAAAGGAGCGAAAGAGTGTAAGTGTAGTATGTGTGTGTGTGATGTATATGTTTGGTGTGAGAATTTAAAGGTTGGTAAGCGTGATGTAAGCCGAGGAGAGGCGTGTACGTATACGCAATTAAGCAAATAGCCATCTTGATTAAAATAAAGAAACAACTATCACCATTCACTGTAGGTAGCAACCGTACCGTTACCTTTTCTTAATGTCGGGCGTTTATAAAACTAAGCATACGTAAAGCAGGTTTATTACAGATAAAAAGTTAAAAGACAGACAGACAGTAAAACACATGAACCGATAAAACACAAACACGAATAAAACAAACGATAAAACAAACTGGAATACAAACGTGAATAAGAGACAGTAAAAGGAACAGTAGTACAAAAAGGAACTTAAAACATTAAAATACGAACTTTGAAATAATACACTTAATAAAACAAACGATAAAACGATGATAATAAAACGAATGATAAAAGTGAAAATAGGAAACTAGATAAAAGGAACAAAGTGAAACATAAGCAAGATAAAACGAACGATAAAACAGTGAAAATGGAACTTGGATAAAACAAATAAAAATGGGCATCCTTCTCACTCGCGAGATAAAGATAGTTTTGTTAGGGCCTGGAGGTGATGTTGCCGGCCGGAGGACGTGTTATACTATAGCTGATGATGGCATGGGAAAGAATTCGATGCTGCAAAGCCGCCTCCGCAACCCCCATGGAAAATTTACAGCGAAACTGACGCCACGCACTGTTCCACCAGGTGGGAGTGTTGCCACCTTTATCTCTTCCAATTCCCTTTTTAAATCGTCCCTGTGGGAGAGTTGGAGGTGAGAGGAGATTTTCTTATACCATATTACCTCCTGCAGTGATGACTAAAGATCGACGAGGTCAATCACTACAACTCCTCCCCCTACAAGCGCGGCAACCTCTGGTTGACGTGAAAAATAGTTACTTATCATTTACTGCTGCCAATATTCTGCAATACTTAGATAACTGTTCGTGGACATTTTCTGCGACGAAGCACTTTCCTGGACTATAACAAGAGAGGATAGATTAATATAGGTATTACGTAAAATCAATTTGCTGATATTTCTACGTCAAAGCGACGTGACCTTATGGTGCATACGACTCACAACCGACTTCCCATTTATACTGGTACGACTTACAACCTATGCCTGGAGTGCTTATACCTCCTCTTCCTCGTCTGGTCTGTCATATCTCGAACTCGGGCCTGGGACTTCGAGGTCTGCAAAATCTCCATCCTCGAACTGAAGGCGATCATTTCCATCGTCGGTCGGTTGATCGGGGTCGTCTTCCTCCTCTTCGGGCCTCTGCGGTGGTTCTGCATCACTGGATTCTTCTCGGGGCACGTACCTTCGTAACTGGTTAATGTGCCATTTTAGTTCTTGATGCGGCGTATAGGGGACCTGGACAACGTAATTAACAGGCCCGATCTGCTTGATGACTCTTACTGGCCCACTCCACCTTGGCGCCAGTGCTGCTACACGACGTGGTCGAATCGGGCGGATGATCCTGACTAACACCAGCTCTCCCACCTGTGGGCGAAATCTTGATCGGACTTTCTTGTCGTAATCAGGAGTCCACCTTTCCTTGGCGTTCCTCATACTTTGTATTGCAGCATCGCGAGCTTCATAGAGTCCCTCTCTTAACATCCTGGCGGCATTTTCGTCTGCTTCCTGATAATTGGTTAGGTTGGCAGGAAAATAACCGTCTCTCCCTGTGAGAAGATACAGAGGCGTCTGATTAACGCTTCTATGCACGTACGTGTTCAACGCTAGATGTACGTACGGAAGCATCCTGTCCCAATCTTGGGGATGCTGACCCACTTATGTTGCCAAGGAGTCCTTCAGGACCCTGTTGACCCTTTCCACCATTCCGTTTGCCTGCGGGTGATAACATGTTGTATACAGCGTCTTAACCTCTAAAATCTGGCATACCCTGTCTGAATAACCGATTCGTAAACTTACTTCCTGCATGGATGCAAGGGGAGCCTGCCTAGAATCAAGTCTTTTCCTCCTTTGGCACTGAATACAGGATTGAACAAACTGACGAACCTCTGCTAACATTTGTGGGAAATAAGACCTATCTCTTAATCTACAATAAATCCTAAATATGCCCGGATGAGCGGCAGACTTGTCACAATGTATGAGCTCGAGTACCTTCCTTCTCAAAGATCGAGGAATGACAAGTTGCTGTATAACCCTTTCTGATAAGACACGGAGATGATCTAAAAGCCCATTCTTAAGCTCAAACTCGTCAAGTGGAAGTGGAATCATCCTCCTAAGAGCCCTTCGCTCCCTGAGGTACAAGATACCTGCTGCGAATCAAGGACGGTATCAATGCAATCTACTTTACAACTGGGGAGATCTGGGAGGTGATGTGAAGCCCCTGGTTGGTACTTAATATCATAATTATAAGAAGAGAGTTCGTGGCTCCATCTTGTCATCCTAACAGACTTTTTGGGTTGTTTAAAAACGTATACCAAAGGTCTATGGTCCGTATAGATAGAAAAGCATCGACCATACAAGTACGCATTATAATGACGAACCGATTCTACCACAGAGAGCGCTTCTAAGTCTATGACTGGGTAATTAAGTTCTGAATCCCTTAGCTTCCATGAGTAGTAAGCCACAGCTTGAGGAATGCCCTTCTCATCCCTTTGCATCAAACAAGATCCAATTGCTAAAGCATCAGAATGAAGCTCGAACGGCCTGTCAAAATCTGGTTTTCGTAAGACAGGTGCTGTAACCAACCTAAGTTTCATGTCCTCAAAAGCCTTTTGCTGTTCGCTTCCCCATGCGAATTTTTCATTTTTCCGCAAAAGTCTAGTTAATGGGGCTGCCAATGTAGCATAGTTATCTACATGCTTACGGAAGAAGCCAGTAGCACCCAAGAACTGACGGACTTGCCTTGTCGTCCGCGGAGGCTGCATCCTCTAGATTGCTTCCACCTTCTCGGGATCAGGTGATATACCCTGTGGGATGATAAAAAATCCTAAAAAACTTAAAGGAGTTTACGGCAAGTTGGCATTTCATTACGTTAAGTCTAAACCCTGCTTGAGAGAAGAGGCAAAGGACCTCATCAAGATGAGACAAATGCTCTTCAAAAGATGTTGAGTAAACGACAACATCGTCTTGATACGCTAAAGGATGTTTCCCTTAGACTGGGCTAAGGACTGCATTAATTGCCCGCTGAAATGTACTTGGAGCTGTTGCCAAGCCAAAAGGCATACGATTAAGGTGTAGCAAGCTAAATCCATTGCTAAATGCAGTCTTGTTCCTATCCCTTGGCTCCACCTCAATCGTCCAATATGCAGACTTCGCATCGAGTGCTGAAAACCACTGCATACCTGACAACTCGTCTATCATTTGGTCCAACCTAGGCATGGGGTACGTATTTGCAGTGGTGAATGTTCAGCCCTCTGTAGTCCACACAAACGAATACCTCCATCCTTCTTCCTAACTTCCCTCAGCATTTTATCGCACTCCTCCATAATGATGGCACGCGCACTTTCCGGCAACCTCCACTGGCGAGTACGTATAGGATCTGAATCGGCTGTGGGAATATTATGTCTGATATTAGGTACATTCCCTAATGGTGCAGATTCATCAAATAAAATAGCATGGCACTGCAACACTGCCGTTACCTGACTACGTCTATGCGAGCCAAGATGGTCAAGCTTAGCTTTAGAGATGCAAGACTCACCCGAAGGAGTAGAAATGGGGAAGACCTCAGTACTTACAGTAGGAAATATATCAAAGTCGCCATCATCATGACCAAAATCAGTAGTACCATAATACGCATCAAAATCATCTGTGAAGTTCTCAAATTCTGAAAAAATTAACAATTAGAAAGTGCAAACCCTATACTACTATCAAAACCTTCACCAGGACATTCAGAAACATTACGAACACAAAAACAATGTGAACGAAAATGCTCATTTCCATTACAATGAATACATCATCAGAACAATTTTTAAAATCATCAAAATTACCAAAATTATTTAAATCGTTAATAAAATCACTACCCTCATGTAATCCTAAATCAGATTAATTTCTTACATATTTGAAAACGCTGTCTACACCTTCAATATAAGCAATATTTGCTCCTTGTTTTAAGATTACAGGATACGTGTGATCCTTTACTATCCAAATGGACACTTTGCCTCCCGACACCTGTTTTACGCTACGTGGAATTAGTACCTGAGCAGTTTTGCCCGTAATCATAGCAACCATCTTCAGACTGTTCGGAACCACCTATAATGAACTTTCCTGTCTCTGGTGGACAAACTACTGTCTCAGCGCACAAAACTTGCGGGATTTCCGAGCGCGTGAGGTCTCACCGTTTGTCTTGACCTGACTTCCCGTAGACTTAACATTAGTCATTCTAATACTCCAACATCTTTGCGCAGCATCTATTAGTACTTGAAGTGGGCCATCTTCCTTCAAGGCTAAAGCTTCCCTTAACCACTGAGGCACCCCTTGGAGAAATATGCGGCGGATTAATTCGTCCGGCATCCCGACGGATCGTGGGTAATCCCTCACACCTTGATAAACTACCGATTCTATAATCACAAAGAAATCGATCAGTGCTTGCCCTGCAGCCAACTTATAATTACTCAGGTCATTAAAGAAGTCGGTAGAAGAACACGTGCCCCTTAAAGTCTACCCAAGAGGTGATTCCGTCGAATATAGGCGAGTTTACTATCAAATCTGCGGTACCGCGGCATGAACTTCTCGCAGCTCTGATATATGCATCATCCGTCCGAGGTTGCGTCGCATTTTCGATATGCCTAAGCCACGATTCGACCTCCTGATTACGCTTTAATGGTAGTGAAGCAGGAGTTTCGGCCTAAAAGGGCGGAACAACATCTTTATAAAGAATGTACTCTACCGGAGATGGGTTAGGACTAACGGTACTATTAATATGGCTACTGCTTTGAGCGCCATAGCTTTGCGCTAGTGCGGCGTACTGTTCCTGCATTGCTGCAAGTTGGTCGCTAAGTTATTTGCAATGCTGACTTAATTCTCCGTACATGGGCGAGTCTAAATTCTCCCGCGTGTGCTTTGGTATGACCTCTCGTGACACAGCTGACCGTGGCGAACTAGCATTTGATGGTTCGGCAGTAACATCGTCTTCGAGCGTCCTCTTACTCCGTTTCCCCATATTGGAAGATCGGTATAATTAACAATACTAAAACTTCAAAGATATGCAACTTGTAAGCACAAATAGATTAATCTCCGTACGTGTGTACCACTACGAATATCAGCGAGTAATTGTTCTTACCACAATGACAGTTTAAGCACTAAAGTATGCGCAAGCTTTGTTTTAAGTGCTAGTTTACCTGTAATCTCACTTGTTTACCTGAGAACCGTAAGCATGGTCTCGTTATTAATCAAGGTGGTTACTATGCTTGATTCGTCCCGCCGCTCGCCCCCCAAAAAACGGTGTATGTTTAGTTGTAGCAAAAGCTAAATACAATTATTTTTCGCAAGATATGTAAAGAGGAGTCACTGCCACCACCCATTTAATTATCGTATGTGAACGTAGTGTGTATGGGAGAAGGATGATAGTGTAGAAGACAAGTTGTGAGGAAAGGAGCGAAAGAGTGTAAGTGTAGTTTGTGTGTGTGGTGTATATATTTGGTGTGAAAATATAAAGGTTGGTAAGCGTGATGTAAGCCGAGGAGAGGCGTGTGCGTATACTCAATTAAGTAAATTAAAATAAAGAAACTATCACCATTCACTGTAGGTAGCTGTAGGTAGCCATCGTACCGTTACCTTTTCTTAATTTCGGGCGTTTATAAAACTATGCATGCGTAAAACAGGTTTATTACAGATAAAAAGTTAAAAGAAACAGTAACACACATGAAACGATAAAACACAAACACGAATAAAACAAAGGAATACAAACACGAATAAGAGACAGTAAAATGAACAATAGTACAAAAAGGAACTTATAGCATTAAAATACGAACTTTAAAACAATACACTTAATAAAACAA
>NC_061840.1:26432680-26435180 GCF_019202785.1 Penaeus chinensis
GGATTTTGGGAAAGGGAGGAAACAACGGATGAGGAATGGAATAAGGAATAAGGAATGGAATAAACTTGGGAATTATTTTGGAGGTGAGGCTTAACATATTTTGTCGATTCTGTTTTCTTCTCCTCCTTCTCCTTCTCCTTCTCCTTCTCCTTCTCCTTCTCCTTCTTCTCCTTCTCCTTCTCCTTCTCCTTCTCCTCCTCCTTCTCCTTCTCCTTCTCCTTCTCCTCCTCCTTCTCCTTCTCCTTCTCCTTCTCCTTCTCCTCCTTCTCCTTCTCCTCCTTCTCCTTCTCCTTCTCCTTCTCCTTCTCCTTCTTCTCCTTCTCCTTCTCCTTCTCCTTCTCCTTCTCCTTCTCCTTCTCCTTCTCCTTCTCCTTCTCCTTCTCCTTCTCCTTCTCCTTCTTCTCCTTCTCCTTCTCCTTCTCCTTCTCCTTCTCCTTCTCCTTCTCCTTCTCCTTCTTCTCCTCCTCCTCCTCCTCCTCCTCCTTCTCCTTCTCCTTCTCCTTCTCCTTCTCCTCCTCCTCCTCCTTCTCTTCTCTTCTCCTTTCTCTTTCTCTTTCTCTTCTCCTTCTCCTTCTCCTTCTCCTTCTCCTTCTCCTTCTCCTTCTCCTTCTCCTTCTCCTTCTCCTTCTCCTTCTCCTTCTCCTTCTCCTTCTCCTTCTCCTTCTCCTTCTTCTCCTTCTCCTTCTCCTTCTCCTTCTCCTTCTCCTTCTCCTTCTCCTTCTCCTCCTCCTCCTTCTCCTTCTCCTTCTCCTCCTCCTCCTCCTCCTCCTTTCTCTTTCTCTTCTCTTCTCTTTCTCTTCTCTTCTCTTCTCCTTCTCCTTCTCCTTCTCCTTCTCCTTCTCCTTCTCCTTCTCCTTCTCCTTCTCCTTCTCCTTCTCCTTCTCCTTCTCCTTCTCCTTCTCCTTCTCCTTCTCCTCCTTCTCCTTCTCCTTCTCCTTCTCCTCCTTCTCCTTCTCCTTCTCCTTCTTCTTCTCCTTCTCCTTCTCCTTCTCCTTCTCCTTCTCCTTCTCCTTCTCCTTCTCCTTCTCCTTCTCCTTCTCCTTATCCTTCTTTTATTCCTCTTTTATTCCGTCTTCCTTTTCCTTCTTCCTCTTTTATTCCTTTTCGTTCCTTTTCCTTTTTCCTCTTTTATTCCTTTTCCCTCCTTTCCCTTCTTTCTCTTTTATTCCGTCTCCCTTTTCTTTCTCCTCTTTCTTCTTACTTCTTCCTATAATCTTTATTCCATTGCCTCCTGCTTCTCCTTTTTTAGTGATAATTGCCTTTTATCTCTTCCTCCTTTTTTCTGTTTTCACTTCCTCCTTATTTTCAAATTTCAAAGACAGAGAGAGAGGAGGATCAAGGGAGGAGAGAGAGGGAGATGAAGAGAGAGAGAGTGGAAGAGAGAAAGAGAGGAAGAGAGAGAGAGAGAGAGAGAGAGAGAGAGCAAGAGAGAGAGAGCAAGAGAAAGAGAGCAAGAGAAAGAGAGCAAGAGAAAGAGAGCAAGAGAAAGAGAGCAAGAGAAAGAGAGCAAGAGAAAGAGAGCAAGCGAAAGAGAGCAAGCGAAAGAGAGCAAGCGAAAGAGAGCAAGAGAAAGAGAGCAAGAGACAGACAGACATACAGACAGACAGACAGACAGACAGATAGACAGACAGATAGACAGACAGACAGAGACACAGAGAAAGAGAGAGAGAGAGACAGAGAAAGAGATAAAAACGAGTTAGAGAAAAAAGGAAAGAGAAAGGGAAAGGAGCAATCACCATAATTACCATCAACCGAGAAACCATCAAACAAAAAACAAAAACAAAAAGATGAACACAAAGACACAAAACAAAATAAACAAAAAAAAACACGAAAATAAAAACAGGAAACAACAACAACGAACAATAACAACAACAAGAGGAGTCCGAAAAGAACATTCACTCTAGAAGATAACGCACCTCTCTTAACTTAGAACAGGGGCTCGAATTGGGTCTTTCTTAAGACCTAAGTTTGGCTTTAATCTCCTTTCGTGCGGAGGAGGACGAAAGGAAGAGGGGGGGGGGGAAGAGAGGACGAGGAGGAAGGGGGAGGAGGGAGGGGGAAGGAGGGAGGGGAGGACGAGGAGGGAGGGGGGAAGAGGACGAGGAGGGAGGGGGGAAGAGGACGAGGAGGGAGGGGGTATGAGGGGAGAAGGGAGGAGGGGGCGAGGAGAGGACGAGATTGGGGGGGGGAGGACGAGGAGGGATGGGGTATGAGGGGAGAAGGGAGGAGGGGGGGAGGAGAGGACGAGTTTAGGGAGGGGAAGAGGACGAGGAGGGAGGGGGGAGGGAGGGAGTATGAGGAGAGGAGGGGGGGAGGAGGAGGGAGGAGAAAAGGAGGGGGTAGAGGGGTAGGGGGTATGTGGGGAGGAGAGGAGGGGGGAGGAGGAGGGAGGAGAAAAGCAGGGGGTATGAGGGGTAGGGGGTATGTGGGGTATGGGGGCGGAGGGAGTGGGTAGGTGGTAGGGGTAGGGTTTGGAAATTGTAAAGGGAAGGGGGGGGGG
>NC_061840.1:26467680-26490180 GCF_019202785.1 Penaeus chinensis
CCTCCCTCTCTCAAACTGCGAATATGCTTCTTTGCCCTCGTTTTGTAAAGTGCAATAGAATAACGACATTACATGACAGACACGTGCCGACAAGGTCCGTTTCATGCGACGGTAGTGATCCTGTATGGACACGGTCATAGCTGGGGCTTCTGTAAAAAAAAAAAAAAAAAAAATTCTTACCTAATTTTATTTGATTTTTATTTGTTTATTTGTTTATTTATTTGTTTATTGAGGGGGGGGGGGGGTAAGTGCTGAGGAGTAGTCCTCTGTGTAAAGAGGAAGGGGGTCAGAATGGGGTAAGGTGATGATAGTTTAAAGAATGATACCTGGTTTTGCATTACAGTCGTGGTGGCTATTATTATTATAATTAGTCATCACCAGTCACCATCATCACCGTCACTTTCACCACCACCATGATATTCAAACAGCTGTTGTACCATGTTGCATTTATTCATATAGTAAATCCATCTGTCCTTTATCAGTCTATATTGTTTATGTAACTAATTTTCAGCGAATACGGATTTTTGAAAAGTAAATAAATGGATAGGTAAATAAAGAAAAGAAAAGAAAAAAAATATGTGTGTAACTGAATACGAATAAAAATAAAAATAAATTCACATATAAAAAAACAAAACATTGTAAGCCTTTGTAAGCGAATATCAATTAGAAAAAAAAAATCGTGATTTGTCAAGTTTATGATTTAAATTTATATTGGCAGTTTACGTTTGTAAACGTTGGCATCATTATTTTATTGTTGTTCTTATGATGATTATTATGATAATAATTATGTTGCTTTTTATGCTGGTTTGTTGTTACTATCATTGTTGTATTATTATAATTATTATTATTATTATTATTATTATTATTATTATTATTATTATTGTTATTATTATTTTTTAAATCATTATCATCATCATCATCATTAGTAGTAATAGCAGTTGCAGTAGAAGAAATATTATTATTGTCATTATTATCATTAGTGTTTGTATAAGTATTATTAGCATTACTGTTATAATTAATTTTGTTATGCTTATAATGATTGTAATAAAAATAATAATGATAGCAATAAAAATGACAATGGCTGATCGTAGAGGAAAATTAAAAAGAAATAAAATCAGAAATTTTTTTACCACGTTTTACGAATTGGTAGATCGTGTGGTCATCAGTAAATATGTTTATATTATAAAATGCTTGCAATCTTTTACCATCCTGAGTAAAATTTTTGGAATTATTACAATATAAATGCATAAGATCTCCTTCGTAGTTTGTAGAGTATATATGAATAATAGAAGAATAAATAGTGTTTAAAGTGCTATCGATGCTTTTATTATTACGTTTGCAGTTGTGAAGATGGTGATGATGGTGATGACGGTGATGGCGAAGATGGTGATGATGATGGCTGATATACGTCTAAGGTTTTCCTCTTATTATTTCTTTATTTTTTTTAACCTTTTTCGCCTTCCACCTCATAGTAGTTAGTTATTGTATTGGAACTAGCTCATTTCATTCGGGAGGGGGGGGGGGGGCGGAGGAGGAAGAAGAGGAAGAAGATGAAGAAGAAGAGGAAGAAGAAGAAAGGAAAACAGGAGAACTAATGGAAGAGGAAGAAAGGACGAGTCGAAGAGTGGGAGGGAGGGGGAAGAAAGGAGGGGGAAATGGAGAAGGGAAAGTGTATTATAGTTGTGGTGGCTATTATTATTATAATTAGTCATCACCAGTCACCATCATCACTGTCACTTTCACCACCACCATGATATTCAAACAGCTGTTGTACCATGTTGCATTTATTCATATAGTACATCCATCTGTCCTTTTTGTTGCGAAGTTTAGTATAATCATCTTTATCAGTCTATATTGTTTATGTAACTAATTTTCAGCGAATACGGATTTTTAAAAAGTAAATAAATGGATAGGTAAATAAAGAAAAGAAAAGAAAAATATGTGTTACTGAATACGAATAAAAAGAAAAATAAATTCACAAATAAAAAAAAAAAAAAACATTGCAAGCCTTTGTAAGCGAATATCAATTAGAAAAAAAATAAGCATGATTTGTCAAGTTTATGATTTAAATTTATATTGTCAGTTTACGTTTGTAAACGTTGGCATCATTATTGTATTGTTGTTCTTATGATAATTATTATGATAATAATTATGTTGCTTTTTATGCTGGTTTGTTGTTACTATCATTGTATTATTATTATTATTATTATTATTATTATTATTATTATTATTATTATTATTATTATTATTATTTATTACTATTGTTATTATTATTTTTTATATCATTATCATCATCATCATCATCATTAGTAGTAGTAGCAGTTGCAGTAGAAGAAATATTATTATTGTCATTATTATCATTAGTGTTAGTATAAGTATTATTAGCATTACTGTTATAATTAATTTTGTTATGCTTATAATGATTGTAATAAAAATAATAATGATAGCAATAAAAATGACAATGGCTGATCGTAGAGGAAAATTAAAAAGAAATAAAATCAGAAACTTGTTTACGACGTTTTACGAATTGGTAGATCGTGTAGTCATCAGTAAATGTGTTTATATTAAAAAATGCTTGCAATCTTTTACCATCCTGAGTAAAATTTTTGGAATTATTACAATATAAATGCATAATATCTCCTTCTTATTTTGTAGAGTATCCAATTGTTTGGCACTCACTTAACGCCAAAAAATATAAAAATAATAGAAGAATAAATAAAGTTTTAAAAGTGCTATCGATGCTTTTATTATTACGTTTGCAGTTATCTATTACGTGATTAACAGCGATATCATTATTTACGTTAGAATTTTGAAGTCATTATGATTATCATTCCTATGAACATTATCATTTTATAACCGATAACGTAACCTTTATGCTAAAGAACTATCATAATTATTGCCATAACTTATTACGATGATAATGATTACTGAAGAACCACTTTTTTATTTCGAGTTTTGTTTGACTATTGACAACCTAAATATAATATTTTCCTCCATCTGTCCTCCTCTCTTCCTCCCTTCCTTCTTCTCCTCTTCATTTTTCTCTTCCTCCTCCTCTTCCCCCTTCCTTCCCCCTTCCTTCCCCCTTCCCCTCCTCTCCCTCTCCTGCCTTTCCTCTTCCTTTCCCTTTTTTCCTTCTTCCTCCACCTTACCTCCATCTCCTCCTCCCCCTCCTCCTCCTCCTCCTCCTCCTCCTCCTCAAAGGGAGGAAACAAGGTGGAGAAGGAGGAGGAAGAAGAAAGGAGGAACACGAGGAAAAGCAAGAGGGAGAGGATGAAGAAAGGAGAAGGCGAAGGAAGAAGAAGAAGGAAGAGGAGGAGGGGACGAAGACTGGGTGGGTGGGGGGAGGATGAAGAGAGAAAGTGGAGGAATAGAAGGAAAAGAAAGAAGAGGAGGAGGAGGAGGATTAGTAGGAGAACAAGAAAGAACACTGACTAAGACTTGAATAAAAATAACAATGATAATAATAATATTTATTACCATCATTTCTATTATTTTTACAATCATTATAAACATAATAACAACAGTTGTAATAGTAACAATAATACCAATAATCCACTAATACTAATGATAATCATTATGATGATGATAACATAATAATACTTCTACTAATACAACTAATAATGTATTATTATTAATAATAATAGTAATAATAATAATGAAACAATGATATAAACAACAAAATTCAGATCAACAATAGTATTTATAATAATAATCATCATAAGAACAAAGATACATTAAAAAAAAAAAAAAAAAAAAAAAACGTTAATACTTATAAATGTTTATCGCCAATCTAACTATAAATTATAAACTTGACAAACCATGCTTGAATATATAATTTTCATCTTTTTAATCGTATTCGCTTACATAAACTCGAAAATCATATATATATATATTTTCATTATTGATCTATCCATTTACTTACTTTTTTGAAATTCGTATTTGCTTACACAAATTTGTAAATAATCACACACACACACACACACACACACACACACACACACACACACACACACACACACACACACACACACACACACACACACACATATATACATGTGTGTGTCTGTATGTATATATATATATATATCCAATTATTTACTTTTTTTTTTTTTTATAAAATTCGTAGTCGCTTACACAAACTTGTAAACTCATCTATATATATATATATATATATATATATATATATATATATATATATATATATATATATATATTATATATATGTATATATATATTTATATATACACATATATATATATACATATATATTTACATGTATGTATATATCTTTTTTTAATCTATCTGATTATTTACTTCTGTTTTTAATAAAATTCGTATATTTATATATACATATACTTTTTTATCTATCCAATTATTTACTTTTTTAATAAATTCGTATTCGCTTAAACAAACTGGTAAAATCCTAAATATATATATTTCTTATTTATCTATCCATTTATATATATTTTTTTTATAAAATTCGTATTCGCTTTGGGATGTCAATACCTCACTCTGTTAGCTAGAAAATTATTTGCATAAACACTGGATAGACTGATAAAGTTGATTATACTAAAATTTGTGGCGAAAGAGCTAGCTGTCTGTACTTTATAAACAAAGGTGACAATTGCGGTTTGAATATCGTGATGGTGATGAGGGTGATGATGTAGCGGTGATGGTGAAGATGGTGATGATGGTGATGACGGTGATGGCGAAGATGGTGATGATGGCTGATATACGTCTAAGGTTTTCCTCTTATTATTATTATTTTTTTTTTTAACCTCTTTTTCTCCTTCAACCTCAAAGTAGTTAGTTATTGTTTTGGAACTAGCTATTTTCATTCAGGGGGGGGGGGGGCGGAAGAAGAAGAAGAAGAAGAAGAAGAAGAAGAAGGGAAAACAGGAGAACTAATGGAATAGAAAGAAAGGACGAGGACGAAGAGTGGGAGGGAGGGGGAAGAATGGAGGGGGAAATGGAGAAGGGAAAGTCGAGTAATAATGACGATGACCAAGTCGCACGCGCCCAACCAGTATCATGTTAGTGTATTTTTAGTATTTTTGCATGAGGAGTGCGTTTCAATGAATTTAGCCTTTTTTATCTATACATACCTACTGACGACCAAATGATCTTCCAATTCGTTGTAAAAAAGTAAACAAGTTTCTGATTCTATTCTAAAAATTACCTCAACAGCATTTCAATTAAATAGTACATAGATGCATGTCATTCAAAGTGCAATAGAATAACGACATTACATGACAGACACGTTCCGACAAGGTCCGTTTCATGCGACGGAAATGATCCTGTATGGACACGGTCATAGCTGGGGCTTCTGTAAAAAAAAAAAAAAAAAAAAATTCTTACCTAATTTTATTTGATTTTTATTTGTTTATTTTTGTATTTATTTGTTTATTGAGGGGGGGGGGGGGGGAAGTGCTGAGTAGACTCTGATGTGTAAAGAGGAAGGGGGTCAGAATGGGGTAAGGTGATGATAGTTTAAAGAATGATACCTGGTTTTGCATTACAGTCGTGGTGGCTATTATTATTATAATTAGTCATCACCAGTCACCATCATCACCGTCACTTTCACCACCACCATGATATTCAAACAGCTGTTGTACCATGTTGCATTTATTCATATAGTACATCCATCTGTCCTTTATCAGTCTATATTGTTTATGTAACTAATTTTTCAGCGAATACGGATTTTTGAAAAGTAAATAAATGGATAGGTAAATAAAGAAAAGAAAAAAAAATATGTGTGTAACTGAATACGAATAAAAAGAAAAATAAATTCACATATAAAAAACAACAACATTGCATGCCTTTGTAAGCGAATATCAATTAGAAAAAAAAATAATCGTGATTTGTCAAGTTTATGATTTAAATTTATATTGGCAGTTTACGTTTGTAAACGTTGGCATCATTATTTTATTGTTGTTCTTATGATGATTATTATGATAATAATTATGTTGCTTTTTATGCTGGTTTGTTGTTACTATCATTGTTGTATTATAATAATAATTATTATTATTATTATTATTATTATTATTATTATTGTTATTATTATTTTTTAAATCATTATTATCATCATCATCATTAGTAGTAGTAGCAGTTGCAGTAGAAGAAACATTATTATTGTCATTATTATCATTAGTGTTAGTATAAGTATTATTAGCATTACTATTATGATTAGTGTTGTTATGATTATAATGATTGTAATAAAAATGATAATGATAGCAATAAAAATTATAATGGCTGATCGTAGAGGAAAGTTAAAAATAAATAAAATCAGAAACTTGTTTACCACGTTTTACGAATTGGTAGATCGTGTAGTCATCAGTAAATATGTTTATATTAAAAAATGCTTGCAAACTATTGCCTATGCTGATTAAAAAAATTGGAATTATTACAATATAAATGCATAATATCTCCTTTGAATTTTGTAGAGTATCCAATTGTTTGGCACTCACTTAACGCCAAAAAATATATAAATAATAGAAGAATAAAATAAAGTTTTTAAAGTGCTATCGATGCTTTTATTATTACGTTTGCAATTATTATCTATTACGTGATTAACAGCGATAGCATTATTTATGTTAGAATTTTGAAGTCATTATGATTATCATTCCTATCAACATTATCATTTTATAACCGATAACGTAACCTTTATGTTAAAGAACTATCATAATTATTGCCATAACTTATTACGATGATAATGATTACTGAAGAACCACTTTTTTATTCCGAGTTTTGTTTGACTATTGACAACCTAAATATAATATTTTCCTCTATCTGTCCTCCTCTCTTCCTCCCTTCCTTCTTCTCCTCTTCCTTTTTCTCTTTCTCCTCCTCTTCCCCCTTCCTTCCCCCTTCCCCTCCTCTCCCTCTCCTGCCTTTCCTCTTCCTTTCCCTTTTTTCCTTCTTCCTCCGCCTTACCTCTATCTTCTTCTTCTTCTTCTTCTTCTTCTTCTTCTTCTTCTTCTTCTTCTTCTTCTTCTTCTTCTTCTTCTTCTTCTTCTTCTTCTTCTTCTTCTTCTTCTTCTTCTTCTTCTTCTTCTTCTTCTTCTTCTTCTTCTTCTTCTTCTTCTTCTTCTTCTTCTCCTCGTCCTCCTCGTCCTCCTCCTCGTCCTCCTCGTCCTCCTCCTCGTCCTCCTCGTCCTCCTCGTCCTCCTCCTCCTCGTCCTCCTCCTCTTCCTCCTCCTCCTCCTCCTCAAGGAGAGGAAACAAGGGGGAGAAGGGGGAGGAAGAAGAAAGGAGGAACAGAAGGAAAAGCAAGAGGGAGAGGATGAAGAAAGGAGAAGGCGAAGGAAGCAGAAGAAAAGGAGGAGGGTACGAAGACTGGGTGGGTGGGGGGAGGAGGAAGAGAAGAAGTGGATGAATAGGAGGAAAAGAAAGAAGAGGAGGAGGAGGAGGATTAGTAGGAGAACAAGAATGAACACTGACTAAGACTTGAATAAAAATAACAATAATAATGATAATATTAATAATATTTATTAACATCATTACTATTACTTTTACAATCATTTTAAACATAAGAACAACAGTTGTGATAGTAACAATAATACCAATAATCCACTAATACTAATGATAATCATTATGATGATGATAACATAATAATACTTCTACTGATACTACTAATAATGTATTATCATTAATAATAATAGTAATAATAATAAGGAAATAATGATATAAACAACAAAATTCAGATCAACAATAGTAATTATAATAATAATCATCATAAGAACAAAGATACATTAAAAAAAAAGCTAATATTTATAAATGTTTATCGCCAATCTAACTATAGAGCATAAACTTGACAAATCATGCTTAAATATATAATTTTCATCTTTTTAATCGTATTCGCTTACACAAACTTGTAAAATCATAAATATATATATTTTTATTATTTATCTATCCATTTATTTACTTTTTTGAAATTCGTATTTGCTTTAAACAAATTTGTAAATAATCACACACACACACACACACATATATATATATATATATATATATATATATATATATATATATATATATATATATATATATACGTGTGTCTGTATCTATATATATATCCAATTATTTACTTTTTTTTATAAAATTCGTATTCGCTTACGCAAACTTGTAAAATCATATATATATATATATATATATATATATATATATATATATATATATATATATATATATATATACATATATATACATATATATACATAAATATACATACATATATATGTATATATATTTTGTTTAATCTATCCGATCATTTACTTCTGTTTTTAATAAAATTCGTATATATATATATGTATATATATGCATATACATATATATATATATATTTTTTTTTTTTTTTATCTATCCAATTATTTACTTTTTATAAAATTCATATTCGCTTAATCAAACTTGTAAAATCATAAATATATATATATTTCTTATTTATCTATCCATTTATTCATTTTTTATAAAATTCGTATTCGTTTTAGGATGTCAATACCTCACTCTGTTAGCTAGAAAATTATTTGCATAAACACTGGATAGACTGATAAAGTTGATTATACTAAAATTTGTGGCGAAAGAGCAAAGGTGACAATTGCGGTTTGAATATCGTGATGGTGATGATGTAGCGGTGATGGTGAAGATGGTGATGACGGTGATGGCGAAGATGGTGATGATGATGGCTGATATACGTCTAAGGTTTTCCTATTATTATTTCTTTATTTTTTTAACCTTTTTTCGCCTTCCACCTCACAGTAGTTAGTTATTGTATTGGAACTAGCTCTTTTCATTCGGGGGGGGGGGGCGGAGGAGGAAGAAGAGGAAGAAGATGAAGAAGAAGAGGAAGAAGAAGAAAGGAAAACAGGAGAACTAATGGAAGAGGATGAAAGGACGAGGACGAAGAGTGGGAGGGAGGGGGAAGGAAGGAGGGGGAAATGGAGAAGGGAAAGTGTATTATAGTTGTGGTGGCTATTATTATTATAATTAGTCATCACCAGTCACCAT
This sequence comes from Penaeus chinensis, assembly GCF_019202785.1. Taxonomy (NCBI): domain Eukaryota; kingdom Metazoa; phylum Arthropoda; class Malacostraca; order Decapoda; family Penaeidae; genus Penaeus; species Penaeus chinensis. The sequence goes on from NC_061840.1 coordinate 26,476,684, forward strand.
CATCACTGTCACTTTCACCACCACCATGATATTCAAACAGCTGTTGTACCATGTTGCATTTATTCATATAGTGCATCCATCTATCCTTTTTGTTGCGAAGTTTAGTATAATCAACTTTATCAGTCTATATTGTGTATGTAACTAATTTTCAGCGAATACGGATTTTTAAAAGTAAATAAATGGATAGGTAAATAAAGAAAAGAAAAAAAATATATGTGTGTGTAACAGAATACGAATAAAAAGAAAAATAAATTAACATATAAAAAGCAACAACATTGCAAGCCTTTGTAAGCGAATATCAATTAGAAAAAAAGTAAGCATGATTTGTCAAGTTTATGATTTAAATTTATACTGGCAGTTTACGTTTGTAAACGTTGTCATCATTATTTTATTGTTGTTCTTATGATAATTATTATGATAATAATTATGTTGCTTTTTATGCTGGTTTGTTGTTACTATCATTGTATTATCATTATTATTATTATTATTATTATTATTATTATTATTATTATTATTATCATTATTATTGTTATTATTATTTTTTAAATCATTATCATCACCATAATCATCATTAGTAGAAGTAGCAGTTGTAGTAGAATAAATATTATTATTGTCATTATTATCATTAGTGTTACTGTATAAGTATTATTAGCATTACTGTTATAATTAGTGTTGTTATGATTATAATGATCGTAATAAAAATAATAATGATAGCAATAAAAATGATAATGGCTGATCGTAGAGGAAAATTTTAAATAATAGAAGAATAAATAAAGTTTTTAAAGTGCTATCGATGCTTTTATTATTACGTTTGCAGTTATTATCTATTACGTGATTAACAGCGATAGCATTATTTACGTTAGAATTTTGAAGTCATTATGATTATCATGCCTATGAACATTATCCTTTTATAACCGATAACGTAACCTTTATGCTAAAGAACTATCATAATTGTTGCCATAACTTATTACGATGATAATGATTACTGAAGAACCACTTTTTTATTTCGAGTTTTGTTTGACTATTGACAATCTAAATATAATATTTTCCTCCATCTGTCCTCCTCTCTTCCTCCCTTCCTTCTTCTCCTCTTCATTTTTCTCTTCCTCCTCCTCCTATATATATATATATATATATATATATATATGTGTGTGTGTGTGTGTGTGTGTCTGTATGTATATATATATATCCAATTATTTACTCTTTTTTTTTATTTTTTATAAAATTCGTATTCCCTTACACAAACTTGTCACCATCATCACCGTCACTTTCACCACCACCATGATATTCAAACAGCTGTTGTACCATGTTGCATTTATTCATATAGTACATCCATCTGTCCTTTTTGTTGCGAAGTTTAGTATAATCATGTTTATCAGTCTATATTGTGTATGTAACTAATTTTCAGCGAATACGGATTTTATAAAAAGTAAATAAATGGATAGGTAAATAAAGAAAAAAAAAATATGTGTGTAACTAAATACGAATAAAAAGAAAAATAAATTCACATATAAAAATAAAAAAAACATTGCAAGCCTTTGTAAGCGAATATCAATTAGAAAAAAAATAATCGTGATTTGTCAAGTTTATGATTTAAATTTATATTGGCAGTTTACGTTTGTAAACGTTGTCATCATTATTGTATTGTTGTTCTTATGATGATTAATATGATAATAATTATGTTGCTTTTTATACTGGTTTGTTGTTACTATCATTGTTGTATTATTATAATTATTATTATTATTATTATTATTATTATTATTATTATTGTTATTATTATTGTTATTATTATTTTTTAAATCATTATCATCATCATCATCATTAGTAGTAGTAGCAGTTGCAGTAGAAGAAATATTATTATTGTCATTATTATCATTAGTGTTAGTATAAGTATTATTAGCATTACTGTTATAATTAATTTTGTTATGCTTATAATGATTGTAATAAAAATAATAATGATAGCAATAAAAATGACAATGGCTGATCGTAGAGGAAAATTAAAAAGAAATAAAATCAGAAACTTGTTTACGACGTTTTACGAATTGGTAGATTGTGTAGTCATCAGTAAATGTGTTTATATTAAAAAATGCTTGCAATCTTTTACCATCCTGAGTAAAATTTTTGGAATTATTACAATATAAATGCATAATATCTCCTTCTTATTTTGTAGAGTATCCAATTGTTTGGCACTCACCTAACGCCAAAAAATATATAATAATAGAAGAATAAAATAAAGTTTTTAAAGTGCTATCGATGCTTTTATTATTACGTTTGCAGTTATCTATTACGTGATTAACAGCGATATCATTATTTACGTTAGAATTTTGAAGTCATTATGATTATCATTCCTATGAACATTATCATTTTATAACCGATAACGTAACCTTTATGCTAAAGAACTATCATAATTATTGCCATAACTTATTACGATGATAATGATTACTGAAGAACCACTTTTTTATTTCGAGTTTTGTTTGACTATTGACAACCTAAATATAATATTTTCCTCCATCTGTCCTCCTCTCTTCCTCCCTTCCTTCTTCTCCTCTTCATTTTTCTCTTCCTCCTCCTCTTCCCCCTTCCTTCCCCCTTCCTTCCCCCTTCCCCTCCTCTCCCTCTCCTGCCTTTCCTCTTCCTTTCCCTTTTTTCCTTCTTCCTCCACCTTACCTCCATCTCCTCCTCCCCCTCCTCCTCCTCCTCCTCCTCCTCCTCCTCCTCCTCCTCCTCCTCCTCCTCCTCAAAGGGAGGAAACAAGGTGGAGAAGGAGGAGGAAGAAGAAAGGAGGAACACGAGGAAAAGCAAGAGGGAGAGGATGAAGAAAGGAGAAGGCGAAGGAAGAAGAAGAAGGAAGAGGAGGAGGGGACGAAGACTGGGTGGGTGGGGGGAGGATGAAGAGAGAAAGTGGAGGAATAGAAGGAAAAGAAAGAAGAGGAGGAGGAGGAGGATTAGTAGGAGAACAAGAATGAACACTGGCTAAGAATTTAATAAAAATAACAATGATAATAATAATATTTATTACCATCATTACTATTATTTTTACAATCATTATAAACATAATAACAACAGTTGTAATAGTAACAATAATACCAATAATCCACTAATACTAATGATAATCATTATGATGATGATAACATAATAATACTTCTACTAATACAACTAATAATGTATTATTATTATTAATAATAGTAATAATAATAATGAAACAATGATATAAACAACAAAATTCAGATCAACAATAGTATTTATAATAATAATCATCATAAGAACAAAGATACATTAAAAAAAAAAAAAAAAAAAAAAAAAAACGTTAATACTTATAAATGTTTATCGCCAATCTAACTATAAATTATAAACTTGACAAATCATGCTTGAATATATAATTTTCATCTTTTTAATCGTATTCGCTTACATAAACTTGTAAAATCATAAATATATATATTTTTATTATTGATCTATCCATTTACTTACTTTTTTGAAATTCGTATTTGCTTACACAAATTTGTAAATAATCACACACACACACACACACACACACACACACACACACACACACACACACACACACACACACACACACACACACACACACACACACACACACACACACACACACATACATACACACACACATATATACATGTGTGTGTCTGTATGTATATATATATATCCAATTATTTACTTTTTTTTTTTTTATAAAATTCGTATTCGCTTACACAAACTTGTAAACTCATCTATATATATATATATATATATATATATATATATATATATATATATGTATATATATATATATATATATATATTATATATATGTATATATATATTTATATATACACATATATATATATACATATATATTTACATGTATGTATATATCTTTTTTTAATCTATCTGATTATTTACTTCTGTTTTTAATAAAATTCGTATATTTATATATACATATACTTTTTTTATCTATCCAATTATTTACTTTTTTAATAAATTCGTATTCGCTTAAACAAACTGGTAAAATCCTAAATATATATATTTCTTATTTATCTATCCATTTATTTTTTTTTTTTTTATAAAATTCGTGTTCGCTTTGGGATGTCAATACCTCACTCTGTTAGCTAGAAAATTATTTGATTATACTAAAATTTGTGGCGAAAGAGCTAGCTGTCTGTACTTTATAAACAAAGGTGACAATTGCGGTTTGAATATCGTGATGATGATGACGGTGATAATGTAGCGGTGATGGTGAAGATGGTGATGATGGTGATGACGGTGATGGCGAAGATGGTGATGATGATGGCTGATATACGTCTAAGGTTTTCCTCTTATTATTTCTTTATTTTTTTAACCTTTTTCGCCTTCCACCTCACAGTAGTTAGTTATTGTATTGGAACTAGCTCTTTTCATTCGGGGGGGGGGGGGCGGAGGAGGAAGAAGAGGAAGAAGATGAAGAAGAAGAGGAAGAAGAAGAAAGGAAAACAGGAGAACTAATGGAAGAGGATGAAAGGACGAGGACGAAGAGTGGGAGGGAGGGGGAAGGAAGGAGGGGGAAATGGAGAAGGGAAAGTGTATTATAGTTGTGGTGGCTATTATTATTATAATTAGTCATCACCAGTCACCATCATCACTGTCACTTTCACCACCACCATGATATTCAAACAGCTGTTGTACCATGTTGCATTTAGTCATATAGTGCATCCATCTATCCTTTTTGTTGCGAAGTTTAGTATAATCAACTTTATCAGTCTATATTGTGTATGTAACTAATTTTCAGCGAATACGGATTTTTAAAAAGTAAATAAATGGATAGGTAAATAAAGAAAAGAAAAAAATATATATGTGTGTGTAACTGAATACGAATAAAAAGAAAAATAAATTTACACATAAAAAGCAACAACATTGCAAGCCTTTGTAAGCGAATATCAATTAGAAAAAAAGTAAGCATGATTTGTCAAGTTTATGATTTAAATTTATACTGGCAGTTTACGTTTGTAAACGTTGGCATCATTATTTTATTGTTGTTCTTATGATAATTATTATGATAATAATTATGTTGCTTTTTATGCTGGTTTGTTGTTACTATCATTGTATTATCATTATTATTATTATTATCATTATTATTATTATTATTATTGTTATCATTATTTTTTAAATCATTATCATCACCATAATCATCATTAGTAGAAGTAGCAGTTGTAGTAGAATAAATATTATTATTGTCATTATTATCATTCGTGTTAGTATAAGTATTATTAGCATTACTGTTATAATTAGTGTTGTTATGATTATAATGATCGTAATAAAAATAATAATGATAGCAATAAAAATGATAATGGCTGAAAGGGACGAAGACTGGGTGGGGGGGGGGGGAAGGAGGAAGAGAGGAAGTGGATGAATAGGAGGAAAAGAAAGAAGAGGAGGAGGAGGAGGATTAGTAGGAGAACAAGAATGAACACTGGCTAAGAATTGAATAAAAATAACAATGATAATAATAATATTTATTACCATCATTACTATTATTTTTACAATCATTATAAACATAATAACAACAGTTGTAATAGTAACAATAATACCAATAATCCACTAATACTAATGATAATCATTATGATGATGATAACATAATAATACTTCTACTAATACAACTAATAATGTATTATTATTATTAATAATAGTAATAATAATAATGAAACAATGATATAAACAACAAAATTCAGATCAACAATAGTATTTATAATAATAATCATCATAAGAACAAAGATACATTAAAAAAAAAAAAAAAAAAAAAAAAAACGTTAATACTTATAAATGTTTATCGCCAATCTAACTATAAATTATAAACTTGACAAATCATGCTTGAATATATAATTTTCATCTTTTTAATCGTATTCGCTTACATAAACTTGTAAAATCATAAATATATATATTTTTATTATTGATCTATCCATTTACTTACTTTTTTGAAATTCGTATTTGCTTACACAAATTTGTAAATAATCACACACACACACACACACACACACACACACACACACACACACACACACACACACACACACACACACACACACACACACACACACACACACACACACACACACACATACATACACACACACATATATACATGTGTGTGTCTGTATGTATATATATATATCCAATTATTTACTTTTTTTTTTTTATAAAATTCGTATTCGCTTACACAAACTTGTAAACTCATCTATATATATATATATATATATATATATATATATATATATATGTATATATATATATATATATATATATATTATATATATGTATATATATATTTATATATACACATATATATATATACATATATATTTACATGTATGTATATATCTTTTTTTAATCTATCTGATTATTTACTTCTGTTTTTAATAAAATTCGTATATTTATATATACATATACTTTTTTATCTATCCAATTATTTACTTTTTTAATAAATTCGTATTCGCTTAAACAAACTGGTAAAATCCTAAATATATATATTTCTTATTTATCTATCCATTTATTTTTTTTTTTTTTATAAAATTCGTGTTCGCTTTGGGATGTCAATACCTCACTCTGTTAGCTAGAAAATTATTTGATTATACTAAAATTTGTGGCGAAAGAGCTAGCTGTCTGTACTTTATAAACAAAGGTGACAATTGCGGTTTGAATATCGTGATGATGATGACGGTGATAATGTAGCGGTGATGGTGAAGATGGTGATGATGGTGATGACGGTGATGGCGAAGATGGTGATGATGATGGCTGATATACGTCTAAGGTTTTCCTCTTATTATTTCTTTATTTTTTTAACCTTTTTCGCCTTCCACCTCACAGTAGTTAGTTATTGTATTGGAACTAGCTCTTTTCATTCGGGGGGGGGGGGGGGCGGAGGAGGAAGAAGAGGAAGAAGATGAAGAAGAAGAGGAAGAAGAAGAAAGGAAAACAGGAGAACTAATGGAAGAGGATGAAAGGACGAGGACGAAGAGTGGGAGGGAGGGGGAAGGAAGGAGGGGGAAATGGAGAAGGGAAAGTGTATTATAGTTGTGGTGGCTATTATTATTATAATTAGTCATCACCAGTCACCATCATCACTGTCACTTTCACCACCACCATGATATTCAAACAGCTGTTGTACCATGTTGCATTTAGTCATATAGTGCATCCATCTATCCTTTTTGTTGCGAAGTTTAGTATAATCAACTTTATCAGTCTATATTGTGTATGTAACTAATTTTCAGCGAATACGGATTTTTAAAAAGTAAATAAATGGATAGGTAAATAAAGAAAAGAAAAAAATATATATGTGTGTGTAACTGAATACGAATAAAAAGAAAAATAAATTTACACATAAAAAGCAACAACATTGCAAGCCTTTGTAAGCGAATATCAATTAGAAAAAAGTAAGCATGATTTGTCAAGTTTATGATTTAAATTTATACTGGCAGTTTACGTTTGTAAACGTTGGCATCATTATTTTATTGTTGTTCTTATGATAATTATTATGATAATAATTATGTTGCTTTTTATGCTGGTTTGTTGTTACTATCATTGTATTATCATTATTATTATTATTATCATTATTATTATTATTATTATTGTTATCATTATTTTTTAAATCATTATCATCACCATAATCATCATTAGTAGAAGTAGCAGTTGTAGTAGAATAAATATTATTATTGTCATTATTATCATTCGTGTTAGTATAAGTATTATTAGCATTACTGTTATAATTAGTGTTGTTATGATTATAATGATCGTAATAAAAATAATAATGATAGCAATAAAAATGATAATGGCTGAAGGGGACGAAGACTGGGTGGGGGGGGGGGGGGAAGGAGGAAGAGAGGAAGTGGATGAATAGGAGGAAAAGAAAGAAGAGGAGGAGGAGGAGGATTAGTAGGAGAACAAGAATGAACACTGGCTAAGAATTGAATAAAAATAACAATGATAATAATAATATTTATTACCATCATTACTATTATTTTTACAATCATTATAAACATAATAACAACAGTTGTAATAGTAACAATAATACCAATAATCCACTAATACTAATGATAATCATTATGATGATGATAACATAATAATACTTCTACTGATACTACTAATAATGTATTATCATTAATAATAATAGTAATAATAATAATGAAACAATGATATAAACAACAAAATTCAGATCAACAATAGTAGTTATAATAATAATCATCATAAGAACAAATATACATTTAAAAAAAACGGTAATACTTATAAATGTTTATCGCCAATCTAACTATAAATTATAAACTTGACAAATCATGCTTGAATATATAATTTTCATCTTTTTAATCGAATTCGCTTACATAAACTTGTAAAATCATAAATATATATATATTAATTATTTATCTATCCATATATTTACTTTTTTGAAATTCGTATTTGCTTACACAAATTTATAAATAATCACACACACACTCACACACACACACACACACACATATATATATATATATACATACATGTGAGTGTCTGTATGTATATATATAAACATCCAATTATTTACTTTTTTTTTATAAAATTCGTATTCGCTTACACAAACCTGGAAAATCATATATATATATATATATATATATATATATATATATATATATATATATATATATATATACATATTTATATACATGTATGTATATATCTTTTTTTAATCTATCCGATTAGTTACTTCTGTTTTTAATAAAATTCGTATATATATATATATATATATATATATATACATATATATATACATATACTTTTTTATCTATCCAATTATTTACTTTTTATAAAATTCGTATTCGCTTAAACAAACTTGTAAAATCATAAATATAAATATTTCTTATTCATCTATCCATTTATTTATTTTTTATAAAATTCGTATTCGCTTTGGGATGTCAATACCTCACTCTGTTAGCTAAAACATTTGTAGATGATGTAGCGGTGATGGCGAAGATGGTGATGATGGCTGATATACGTCTAAGGTTTTCCTCTTATTTTTTTTTTTTTTTTTTTTTTAATCTCTTTTTCGCCTTCCACCTCAAAGTAGTTAGTTATTGTTTTGGAATTTGCTCTTTTCATTCAGGGGGGGGCGGAGGAGGAAGAAGAAGAAGAAGAAGAAGAAGAAGAAGAAGGGAAAACAGGAGAACTAATGGAAAAGGAAGAAAGGACGAGGACGAAGAGTGGGAGGGAGGGGGAAGAATGGAGGGGGAAATGGAGAAGGGAAAGTCGAGTAATAATGACGAAGACCAAGTCGCACGCGCCCAACCAGTATCATGTTAGTGTATTTTTAGTATTTTTGCATGAGGAGTGCGTTTCAATGAATTTAGCCTTTTTTATCTATACATACCTACTGACGACCACATGATCTTCCAATTCGTTGAAAAAAGTAAACAAGAGCCTGATTCTATTCTAAAAATTACCTCTACAGCATTTCAATTAAATAATACATAGAGGCATGTCATTTAACCCAATGCCGCCGGGGAACATAAATAAAAAATGGGGAAAATTCTGTGTTCATTTTGTTTATTTTTTTGTGAAATGTCTCTGCAAATAAATGGCTCTGCTAGTGCAGAATTGGCGGGAAAATGTAATTTTTATTGCTATGAATATGGATGGTGTTATTTTTCTTATAAACATTATAATTACTATAGTGTTATAAACATGAGTAACAGCTAAATAAGATAACGTAAAATATTTTCGTAAATCAAAGAAAAAAGTAAACGGGCGAGACAGTCAGTACTCGTAACTGGCTCATTGGTGACTTAGTACAAGTGTAGCCATCTATGCGAAAAACAATTAAAAAAGTAAACTCACAGTGGGCATGGCATACACGTACACGTCATGCCCGTAGGCAGTGGGATAAAATAATACGATGTATTAGCCAGCCTCAACATTAGATAATTCTTTTAAAAAACAAAAATAGAGTAATAAAAAGAATAATAACTGATCGTAGAGGATAATTTTTTAAAAATAAATCAGAAACTTGTTTACCGCGTTTTACGAACTGGTAGATCGTGTGGTCATCAATAAATATGTTTATATTAAAAATGCTTGTATTTGTTTACGAGTGCAATTAAGTGGAATTTTTGGAAATGAGAAAATAAATATATCTAAAATATAGATGCACATTTTTTTCTAAGTGGTTTTACCTCCTCACTCTGCTAAAATTTTCCACGATATTCAGATTTTCACATTTTGTATTTAATATGAAATAGTCTCCAAAACCCTAATTAGGTATACGTTTAAGGTTTTCCTCTGATGAGTGTATATTACTTTTTCCCATATTCATATTTCCTTATTTTTTTCTTAACCTCTTTTTCTCCTTCCACCTCGTAATTGTTATTTTTTTTCCGAACTGGCTCTGTTTTCATTCGGGAGGAAGAATGAAATAAAATGGAGGAAGAGGAGGATGAGAAGGAAAAGGATGAGACGGAAAAGGAGGAAGGAGGAAAAGACGAGGACGAACTGGGGGTGGGAGAAAGAAGAGTAATAATGACGATGGCCAAGTTGCACGCGCCTTACCACTGTCATTCCAGTGTGCAATACACGTAGATTATTTTTTTAATTATTTTTAGGTTGACTGTAGTCCAATAAAGCTAAAAAATATATATATATAAATGGTTCTTCTCTAATCATTATCACTGTAATAAGTTATGGCAATTATCATAACAGTGATATATCATACTGGTTATGTATTCGGTTAAAGAATGATAATGTTCACAATAGTGATAATTATGACTTAAAAATAATAACGTAAATATCCTTATCACTGTGAACAAGTAACGTAACGGCTAGTAGCTTCAAACATATAGAAATAACAGCATCAATATTTTCTTTTTCTTATTAGGTGTTACTTTAATGATCCTATTTACAACAAAATGCTACCAATAAAGAGCAAATTTCTTATCTTCCCGCAAAGACAAAACTTAACAGACGACTGATAACGATTTACAACTATATTTTAATATTATTTATACTCATTTTAAAAATTGCTTTACTGATGACTACACGATCTGCCAATTCATAAAAAAATAAACGAATTGTTTTTATCTAAAAATTACCTTTTACAATATGTCAATTAAATAGTGTATCGAAACATGTAATTTAAAACAATACGATGATATGGATATTAAATCGGTATCAATTAGATGTTACTTCTTTAAAAGATAAATTAAATAATCAGACAAAATAATCTCGTTTCTTTTCTTTTCTTCTTTAATCACTGCCCTGATATCTTTCATTATAATTAGATTTTCACGATTTGTGTACCGTATATATATATATATATATATATATATATATATATATATATCTTTTTTTTTTTTTTTTTTTTTTTTTTAAACGTGTTTAATGATTTCTTCTAATTAATATATATTTATATATATATAATATATACATATGTATATATATAATATATATAATAATTTCTCTCCTCTTCCTATTTATTTTTTCTTAACCTTCGGTTCATTTTTGTAATCTTTTTTTTTTTACGGGCTGTTTTCATTGAGGAGGAGGAGGAGGAAAGGAGGAAAGGAGGGAAAGAGGAAAGAGAAAAGAGAAAAGAGAAAAGAGAAAAAGAGGAAAAGAGGAAGAAGAAGAAGAAGAAAAAAAAGAAAAAGAAAAAGAAAAAGAAAAAGAAAAAGAAAAAGAAAAAGAAAAAGAAAAAGAAAAAGAAAAAGAAAAAGAAAAAGAAAAAGAAAAAGAAAAAGAAAAAGAAAAAGAAAAAGAAAAAGAAAAAGAAAAAGAAAAAGAAAAAGAAAAAGAAAAAGAAAAAGAAAAAGAAAAAGAAAAAGAAAAAGAAAAAGAAAAAGAAAAAGGGGGAAGAAGAAGAAGAAAAAAAAAACAAGGGGGAAGAAGAAGAAGAAAAAAAAAACAAGGGGGAAGAAGAAGAAGAAAAAAAAAACAAGGGGGAAGAAGAAGAAGAAAAAAAAACAAGGGGGAAGAAGAAGAAGAAAAAAAAACAAGGGGGAAGAAGAAGAAGAAAAAAAAAACACGGGGGAAGAAGAAGAAGAAAACAAGGGGGAAGAAGAAGAAGGAAACAAGGGGGAAGAAGAAGAAGGAAACAAGGGGGAAGAAGAAGAAGAAAACAAGGGGGAGGAAGAGGAAAAGGAGGAACAGGAGGAAAGCAAGAGGGAGAGGATGAAGAAAGGAAGAAAAGGGAGAGGAACAGGAGGAGGGGACGAGGACGGGGTGGGTGTGGATGAATAGGAGGAAGAGGAGGGGGAAAAGGAAGAAGAGGAGGAGGAGGAGGATTAGTAGGAGAACGAAAATGAACACTGACTAAGAATTTAATAAAAAAAAAAAAAACACAATAAAAAACAATATTACTGAATCTAATAATAATATTTTGTATTACCATTATTACTATTATTTTTACAATCATTATAAACATAAGAACAACAGTTGTGATAGTAACAATAATACTAATAATACTTACACTAATACTAATGATAATCATTATGATGATGATGATAACATAATAATACTTCTACTAATACTACTAATCATGTATTAATAATAATAATAATAATAATGAAACAATGATATTAGCAACATAATTCATATCAACAATAGGAAATATAACAATAATCATCATAAAACAAAAATAATAAAAAAAGATACTAAGTCTTAGAAATATTTATCTCCAATCTAACTATGAATCATAAACTTGACAAATCATACTTAAATATATAATTTACATCTTTTTCTTCATATTCGCTTACACAAACATGTAAAATCATATATATATATATATATATATATATATATATATATATATATATGTATATATTTCATATTTATCTATCCATTGATTTACTTTTTTAGAAATTCGTATTCGCTCTCACAAATTTGTAAAATCATATATATATATATATATATATATATATATATATATATGTGTGTGTGTGTGTGTGTGTGTGTGTGTGTGTGTGTGTGTGTGTGTGTGTGTGTGTGTGTGTGTGTCTGTGAGTGTGTGTGTGTGCGTGTGTTCTTTTTATTTTTTTCTTTATTTTTTATTTTCCTTTTTTTTCTTTCTTTCTTTTTCTTTTTTTCTTTCTTTTTTCTTTTTTTTCTTTTTTTGTTTTCTTTTTTCTTTCTTTCTTTTTTCATTTTCTTTTTTCTTTCTTTTTTAACTAGCTCTGTTTTCATTCAGGGAGGAGGAGGAGGAAGAAGGAAAAAAGGAAAAGAGGAGGAAAGAATGAGGAGAAAGAAGGGGAGGTGAAGGAAGAGGGAGGAAAGGAAAGAGAAAGACGAAGAGGAAGAAAGAAAGAAAGGAGGAGGAAATAAGGGGGAGAATGGGAAACTATACGAAAGGAGGGGAGAAAAAATAGGAGGAAAAAGAGGAATAGGAGGTGGAAGAAGAAAGGAGGAACAGGAGAAAAAAGCAAGAGGGAGAGGAGGAAGCAAGGAGAAAAAGAGGAATAGGAGGTGGAAGAAGAAAGGAGGAACAGGAGAAAAAAGCAAGAGGGAGAGGAGGAA
>NC_061840.1:26505180-26510180 GCF_019202785.1 Penaeus chinensis
TTAAATAGAATATGATGTTCACATCATTAGATATAGAGTTACATGGTTTGGCTTTGCATGTAAATACCTTATGTCATTGACAATTTAAGAGATACTCCTTTAATTTCTTTTTGAAAGTAATCAGGTTGGATATGTTTCTTATGTTTTGCGGTAGGTTGTTCCAGATCTTGGGTCCTCGGATTTGCATTTGCCTTGACCCTGTTTCCGTGTATGATCTTTTGACGTGCAGAGAGTTAATCTGCCTGGTTTGTAAACCTGTTTTGTTACTAATTGTTTTTATGGGCATTAACTAATGAGGATAATCGCTCTTTATGAATTTATTAATGAGTATACATGTATCAAATTGACATTTTTGAGGAACCATTTTATTTTTTTTTAAGTGGGGGGTTATGTGGTCATGTTTATTTATGTTGCCAGTTGCCACTCTTGCGGCAAAGTTTTGTAGTTTTTGTGCTTTTCGTATTTGAGTTTTGTTGGTGAGCCCCATATGGTGGAGCAGTAGTTTATAATACTTAGTGCAAGTGTTTGTACATGAATAATTCTCGTCTCAGCGGGGATTTTGTTTTTTATGTGATTTAGGTATATCAGTGTGCCCATCAGTTTTTTGTGAATGTTCTTTATGTGTGTTTCGAAAGTCATGTATCTGTCTATGTGAACTCCTAGATTTTTCACGGAAATGCTTGGTTTGATATGATGGCCTTCAAATTCTATGATTGTGTTGGGGATTTTGGCTATGTTTTGCCGACTGCCTATAAAGATGCATTGGGTTTTATCAGGATTTAGTTTGAGGCCGTTGTTGTCAAAATACATCTTTGCTTCTATAAGAGTCTGTTGCGTATTTTTTTTTTTTTTTTTTTTTTTTTTTTTTATCAATTCATATAATTTGCTTACAAGGGCAGCGTGAAGAAATTGACATGGAGACAGTTGTTTGCAATGTTTGATAGATCGTTTATGAATATAATGAACAGGATCGGGCCTAATACGGAGCCTTATATGGAACTGCGTTCTTGTAGATAGATAACTTCTGAACCAATAGTTGTCTGTTCCATGATTTTTCATTTTGTTAAGCAGGATTTTATGGCTGACACTGTCAAACGCTTTTGACAGGTCACTCAATGTGAGTAGATTTATTTGATTCTTGTCTGTGTTATCATAAATCTTGTTTGTGATTTTTAGTAAAGCTGTTTCAGTGGATAACTTACTTTTAAACTCATGTTGCGTTTCGGAAATAAGGTGATTGGATTCTAAGAATGTTGATAGTTGATTTGCAACATTTTTTTCTAGCACTTTAGATATCACTGGGAGTAGAGTGATAGGACGATAATTGCTCAGTTGTTCTGCATCTCCTGATTTGAAAATGGGTGTTATGGTGCCATGTTTCCACAGTGATGGGTAGGTACCGGTGACTATGGATGTGTTTATAATGATAGTTAAATAGAAAGCTATTGCGGGTAAGCTTTCTTTGATGAATCGAAAAGGAATGTTATCCACACCTTTGTTTCACGTAAGCGTTTATTGTTAAGACTGTTGTTTCCACTCCCATTGGGTGTGGTCTGAAAGCATTTGTTGAGAGCCAAGTCCTGGTTGTGTTTTGTGCGGCCAAGGAAGCAGCTGTCTGTTCATAGGTGAGTCTACCGATATTCTATACTACTTAAGGAATCTAGGGACTTGTCTGTGTGGTGTTTTTTGTTTGGTGCTAACGTTTTAACTGGTTTCCATGTTTCTATGGCGTTGTGTTTACAGTTATTGAACTAATTTTGCAAATAAATTGTTTTTGTGATTGGATTAATGTTTTAACATTTCTCTTTTTTTGTATATACTCAGCATGAAGGGCGATATCAGTTCTATTTGTTTTGAGAATTTGTGAGTGTTGTTTCGGTCATGTATAGCTCTCTTGATGTCCTCATTTATCCATGGGGCGGGGGGACGTCGAACAGTTTTGGTCTTAAGTGGAGCAGTGGCATATATGCTATTTTTTTAGTACGTTCGAGAGAATGTCAACTTGTTTGTTAACGTCATCTGTTGTAAGAATATCTAAGAGGGTCGACTGTCTGGCACTAATATTTTGACAAAGTGATTTGGGGTCGTAATTTGTTAGGTCACGGGAAGTTTTATATCTACTGCCATAGTTAAAAGTTCGTGGTCTGCAATTTGGCAAGGGATAACGTCAGTATACGTAATGAGGTCAGGTCTGTTTGATATAATGATGTCTAGCATGGATGAGGTGTGTTTTGTGATCCTGGTGGGTTTATTAATAAACTAATTTAATTTATTTTTCTTAATAATCCCGGCAAATTTTGCATTAGGTTTGTTTAGGTCACCCAAGATGAAAAAAGGTTTTCTTTTCATTGACATTTCTCTATAGATTGTACCAATAATGAAGGAGGGGTACATACTACCTTGTACCGTCCTCTACAGCTGTATTATTTACAACTGTGGTGGAAATTACATTTGATTTAAAGGTGTCCCATACGTATATGCATACTCCTCCACCTCGCCCTGCATCACATCAATAAACCCTGAAATTTTGAATGTTAATGAAATTACTTGACATTTCTTCATGGAGCCATGTTTCACTAATGCGAAGATGTCGATATTTCTCTCCGTGATCATCATTTCAATTTCTTCAAAGTGACCGAGGAGAGATTGCGCATTGATGTGTTCTATTTCGATTGTATAGCATGATGAGACCTTTGGTTTTGCTGATTGTGTGAGTGCGTCAAACAAGCTAATCGTTCTTGTACTTGTTTTTGTTCAAAAATACTTTAACATTCTCAGGGAAAACATCTGAATCTGTGAAGAGTTTTGGGTGTATGTCTTTTCCTCTGATAGTTACTGTGAAACTAGAATAATATTGATGTGTCATGTTTGTTTTATATGCTTTTGCAATTTATATGTTTTCAAATTATTTGGTAAAGAAGTCTTCTATGTCTTCTTCCTCTGTGTCAGGGTGACAGCTAGTGATGTATAAGTACACCTGAGGACGTTCTACATCTTGTAGTGGTTTGGATGTTTGGCGCTCCTCCCGTGCTTTTCTTCTCCCTTTTCTGGAGGTGACGGTGACGAATCCTTCCATGTCCTGCTCGTTTGTCTGTTGCGCTTCCGGTCGTTCTGTGATGTTGACAACGACCGTGGGCCCTTGTGATGATGAGGGGGTAGTAGAGGGGGAAGGGACTCCAGGCACTTGGTGATGTGTGGCGGTTGGGGGGAAGATTTTTTTCTTTGTTCTTCCTCTTGCTGTTCTTTATATAGCTTCTCCTCGGTGATACTTGCGTCGATGCCTCGTTTCTCATCTCAGGAACCGATGCTTCAGCATTGTTGGGGAAGCGCTTGCGTGGTGCCGGACGAGGGGGAGCTGGCTCGGCGGCAAGGTCGTGGGTCGGCTGGCTAGGGGCGGGTGGAGAGGGAGAAGAGGGGGTATCGTGGGGGGGGGGGTGCTCGCAGGCGTGGTGGGCTCAGGCGTAGAGGTTGTATGGGGGGGGAAGGTTGCGTGACTGTTCATGATTTTGCGGAATGGAGGTATAAGACGTTCTCACAGGGGGGTGGGGGGGTGCGAGAGGGAAGGGTTGGTAGGAGGACTGGTCGTGGGCAGGGGAGGGGAGGGAGGACGGGGTTTGGAGGGAGGGGGGTGAATCTGCTGTGAGTGATGCTTCCTCTCCGCATTCCTGCTTCTGAGGAGGCATCACGTCTTGGCCAAGCTAATCTATCTTGTTTTCGATGATATATTGATTGCTCATAGCTGGGTGTGGATTTTTTTGGTGGTGACCAATCTGTAGTTGTAATGTTTGCTGTTGTCGTTGTGAAAACTAATTTGTTATTGTTCAAACATTGATCAATCATTGTATGCACGATAACCAGATATGTCTAAAATGATGTTGTGAGCCTTATTAATTTATTCAGGGCTGTACACTTTTTTCATATGGTCGCACAAGACCATCCTTGCCCATGCTGTCTTTGTGGCGATAAAGAAATGGATGGTGTTCAGCACTATTGTTAGGTTGCCTATTTGATACACTGCTTTTTTGTTGTAATCACTGTTATCAATGTCGTCACTGTTGTCACTGGATGCACGGTTTTCATTGCTGTGTTTGGAAGGGATGAGAGAGAGAGAGAGAGAGAGAGAGAGAGAGAGAGAGAGAGAGAGAGAGAGAGAGAGAGAGAGATTGAGAGGAGAGAGAGAGAGAAAGAGAGAGAGAGAGAGAGAGAGGAGAGAGAGAGAGAGAGAGAGAGAGAGAGAGAGAGAGACAGACATAGACACAGACACACAGACAGAGAGGAAGAGATGGTGGGAGGAAGGACAGAGAAAAATGAAAGTTGGAAAGAAAAGGCTTTTAGAAGCGAGAAAGAGAGAAAAAAAAGTAGATTTAGACATCCAAATAGATGACAAATCGTACCGAAGACTGTGAAACAGAGCTAGAATTAGTAAAATCGAATAAAAAAAAAGGCATGCAAAACACCGATGAGAGAGAGAGAGAGAGAGAGAAATAGAAAGAGAGAGAAAGAGAAAGAGAAAGAAAAGAGAGAGAAAGAGAGATAAATATAAAGATAAAGAAATATAGAAATAGAAAGATAAAGACAAAGAGAGAGAAATAGAAAGAGAAAGAAAGAAATATAGAAATAGAAAGAGAAAGCCAAAGAGAGAGAAAGAGAAAGAAAAGAGAGAAATAGAAAGAGAAAGAAAGAAATATAAAAATAGAAAGAGAAAGCCAAAGAGAGAGAGAGAGAGAAAGAGAAAGAGTAGATATCATCAGAACACGGAAGCTGGACAAGATAATGTGTTAAGGCGACATGCGAGTGGATTTGCCTTGGGCTGTGGCTGGCAAACGTTACGTGTGGGCGGTAAGGAGGTCCGGAAAGGGAAGGGGGGGGGGGGGTAAGGGGGGATTATATCTTTGTTTTTGTTTTTGTTTTTCCTATTTTATATCTTTCTCATTTTCTTTCTTTCTTTTTTATTTTGTCCATTCTCTTGATTTCTGTCTGTTTCTCTCTTTCTTTGTCTC
>NC_061840.1:26517680-26520180 GCF_019202785.1 Penaeus chinensis
AGAGAGAGAGAGAGAGAGAGAGAGAGAGAGAGAGAGAGAGAGAGAGAGATGTGTACATAAACACATACAGAGATATATAGACAGATAAAGATACATAAAGACAGATAGATAAATATAGAGATATACATACAGACACACGTACACGCATACGTACACGGACACGCACAGACACGCACACGAACAACGAACACTTCATGTTTTTACACGCACCAAGTAGTCCTAAAACTTGCATATTTGCCCAGCTAACATATATACACCTGAGATTATTTTGTACATTTAAGATTGTGTATCCTCGCTCCACTCTAAATAAATTTGAAGATGAGCTTAAAGGAAAAATAGTAGAGTGGGAAGGGGAGATCGGCCGGTGAGAGTGAGAGAAAGAGAAAGAGAGAGAGAGAGAGAGAAAGAGAATGAGAAAGAGAAAGAGAAAGAGAAAGAGAGATTGTGTATCCTCGCTCCACTCTAAATAAATTTGAAGATGAGCTTAAAGGAAAAATAGTAGAGTGGGAAGGGGAGATCGGCCGGTGAGAGTGAGAGAAAGAGAAAGAGAGAGAGAGAGAGAGAGAGAGAGAGAGAGAAAGAGAAAGAGAAAGAGAGAGAAAGAGAAAGAGAAAGAGAAAGAGAAAGAGAAAGAGAAAGAGAGATTGTGTATCCTCGCTCCACTCTAAATAAATTTGAAGATGAGCTTAAAGGAAAAATAGTAGAGTGGGAAGGGGAGATCGGCCGGTGAGAGTGAGAGAAAGAGAAAGAGAGAGAGAGAGAGAGAGAGAGAGAGAGAGAAAGAGAAAGAGAAAGAGAGAGAGAGAGAGAGAGAGAGAGAGAAAGAGAAAGAGAAAGAGAAAGAGAAAGAGAAAGAGAAAGAGAAAGAGAAAGAGAAAGAGAAAGAGAAAGAGAAAGAGAAAGAGAAAGAGAAAGAGAAAGAGAGAGCGAGAGAGAGAGAGCGAACGAAACGAGAAAGAGAGCGAGAGAGAGAGCGAACGAAAGGAGAGAGAAAAAAGAGAGAACGCAAACGGAAGAGAGAGAGAGAGAGAGAGCGAGAGAGAGAGAGAGAATGAGAACGAGAACGAGAAAGGGAGAAAGAGAGAACGAGAGAACGAGAGAGCGAGAGAGTGAGAGAGAGAGAGAGAGAGAGAGAGAGAGAGAGAGAGCGAGAGCGAGAGCGAGAGCGAGAGAGTGAGAGTGAGAGTGAGAGTGAGAGTGAGAGTGAGAGTGAGAGTGAGAGTGAGAGTGAGAGTGAGAGTGAGAGTGAGAGTGAGAGAGAGAGAGAGAGCGAGAGAGAGCGAACGAAACGAAAGGAGAGAGAGAGAGAAAGCGAACAGAGAGAGAGAAAGAGAGAGAGAGAGAGAGAGAGAGAGAGAGAGAGAGCGAGCGAGAGAGAGCGAACGAAACGAAAGGACAGAGAGAGAGCGAGAGAGCGACAAGAAGCATCCAACGCCAGCTACATCCCGACGGAACTCAGTGTCAGTCGCCGCCGGGAACTGAGAGCGAGAGGGTGTGTGGGTGAGTGCCTCTCGCCGGTGCCTCTGCCAGTGCCACACCGGGAACTGCACGTGACGTTAAGGACTTCGGAGCCATTATTTTCGTTGGCACTCAGAGAGCGTGGGATAGATCTATATATATATCAATATCTATATATATATATATATATATCTTTTTTTTTTTCTTTTTTTTTTTCTTCTTCTTCTTTATATCATCCTTTTTTTATCTTTCTTTTGTTGCCGTATTTCTTTCTTCATATTTTTTATGAAACTTTTCTCTTGTGTGTTAACTTTTCACCGTGTGTGTTTGTATGTATGATATATAATATATAACATATATATACATATATATATGTCTACACACACACACACACACACACACACACACACACACACACACACACACACACACACACACACACACACACACACACACATACACACACACACATACACACATATATATATGTGTGTGTGTGAGTGTATAAAGTTTATATATATATATATATATATATATATATATATATATATATATATATATTGATGTGTATACAGTATACACATATAATTTCCATATATGTGTGTGTGCATATTGGTGTTACAGTTTGCTTTTGTGTACGTGAGTGTGGGGGAAGGGTTACATGTACATAATATAAACATGTATTATCTCAGAAACAGTGACCCAGCTTAGTAATACAGAATATAAACAACAAAGAAAAAACAAAAACAAAACAAAAACAGTGTCCGGAAAGTGACTCATTGTACACTGTACTATCATTGTACATTATACACGGACGGTGAATTCGTGAAGTGCCATGATACATGTACAGTGCCACGTTATCTTCTACACTCGTGTTATTCTTCGCAACAGTGCCAAGAGCATGTTACAGTGATACTAGAACTAATGACTTTCTGCCTGCCTGTCTGTCTGTTTGTCTCTCTATCTATTTATCTGTCTATCTCCGTCAATCTATCATTTTATTTATCCTTAATGTCCTTTTTTTCTTCTTATCTGTCCGTAT
>NC_061840.1:26527680-26535180 GCF_019202785.1 Penaeus chinensis
TATTATTGATATCATTACAATTACCATTATCATCATTGATATTTTTTTATTTGTGTATCTTTTTATTATTATTATTTATTATTATTATCATATTGTCACCATTTACGTCGAAATTTTTCAATGTCGAAACTGTTCACTTCATGTTCAAAGAAAATGTACCCAATTAAGGGTGTCTATTTTTTTTTTTTTTTTTCTTTCTTTCTTTCTAGGGGGGTCGTTTTTATTATTATTAGTGAATGTCAATTTAGGTCGTATGATATATTATATGTATATCGCACAAACTACCCTAATTGTGATCTTTATTTGATTAAGTAATTTATGAATATCAGATCGCATGTTTTTTTTTTTTTTTTTTTTTTTTTTTTTTTGTTTTTTGTTTTTGTTTTTTTATTCTTGTACTGGGAATAATAATTGCAAGTTATCAAGTTAATAGCTAACCTGAGAGAAAAAGATTACTGTATTTCCACATGTGTGTTCCTCGTCTGTTCCCATATAAAATAATAGTAGTCATTATAATAATGATGATGATGATAATGATTATTAGTATGATTATTTGTTTTCCATTTCTACATCAAAGTTGCACTTGCTATATTCAACAGTATGCAAAAAAATGCCAGCTCCTATGAAATGGATTTTGAATATAAATGAACCTGATTTTCTCGCCCAGAAATGTGATAAACCTATTTCCAGAAATCTTTTTTAGTCGTGTTTGAAATCTGCTTCTTTTCAGCATTTTCAGCACCGTAGTTTATAACCATCAGGATGATATAATGCTATAGAGTCGACAGTGCATTGAGATAGGGGGTGTCGGAAAGATTCTCTCTCTCTCTCTCTTTCTCTCTCTCTCTCTCTCTATCTATCTATCTATCTATCTATCTATCTATCTATCTATCTCTCTCTCTCTCTCGCTCTCTCTCTCTCTCTCTCTCTCTCTCTCTCTCTCTCTCTCTCTCTCTCTCTCTCTCTCTTCTCTCTCTCTCTCTCTCTCTCTCTCTCTCTCTCTCTCTCTCTCTTTTCTCTTTTCTCCTTCTACTTCTCCTTCTCTTTCTCTTCCTCCTTCTCTTTCCCTTTCTTACTCATTTCTCTCTTTTTTTCTCTCTCTCACTCTCCCTCTTTTGTTTATTTGTAGTAGACGCGGGTGGTGAACGGGTGTAGTGGTCGACAATGTACAGAACATTACGAAACAACACCCATTTTCAGAATTTAATTTCAACACTCATCGCCAGCTGAAAAAATTGTAGAAACAAATCCATTAAAACTATGACTTTTATTTACTTTTTTCTCGTAAAAGAACAAAAAAACTACTTGGGCTACATGGATGTGATTATGCATAATATAATTTTTCTTTGATTTAATCTGCATCCAATATATATATATATATTGTTACACGAACAGTTCATTTTCGTAACTGATGAAGTAAACATTCTAAGAGAGGTGAAAGATAACATCGGGATGACAATATATATATATATATATATATATATATATATATTTAGCGGTTATTTGTAAACTTGATTAAGATCCTTGAAATGTTTAAAATTCCTCGTTATAATTTCCTTATTTAAAATAAACTCACGCACGGCTTTAGGCTGAGGGAGATACAGGCCTATACGTGTTTTTTTTTTTTTTTTTTTTTTTTTTTTATTCAAGGCCTTTTTTTTTCTATTTATACAGGCTTACCCGTTGTTTTTGTTTTTATATGGGCCTACGCAATTTGTTTTGATAGACCCCTATAGATTGTTGCTCTTGATATAGGTCCATTTCTTGTTATTTCAACCGGATGTTTGTTTCCTTAAAATCGTTTATCATCCCCAACACTGTATCTGATAAATGCGTATCTTTCTCTCGCTACGCAACGACCTGAATAAACACATTTTGAATAAATAAAACAAAATAATAATAAAAATATATACATACATCTGTAAATACACAAATAACCAGTGTGTTTGTCGCTCCCTTGTCGAAATCAGAAATCGGCGAGCGTTGAATCAATTCCCCGAAGTCGAAGCGAGACAAGCTATCCGATACCTCTACGGAGAATAGAAAGCGGTGAGTGTTTTTTGTCGAAATAAAAGGAGGAATGAGAAGGGAATTGCAGGGAATGAAGGAGAGAGAGAGAGAGAGAGAGAGAGAGAGAGAGAGAGAGAGAGAGAGAGAGAGAGAGAGAGAGAGAGAGAGAGAGAGAGAGAGAGAGAGAGAGAGAGAGAGAGAGAGAGAGAGAGAAAGAGAGATAGAGAGAGAGGAGAGAGGAATGGGGGTGAGAGAGAGACAGAGAGAAGAGAGGTGAGAGAGAGAGAGAGAGAGAGGGAATGGGGATGAGAGAGAGAGAGAGAGAGATACTTGGGGTGAGAGAGAGAGACAGAGGGAAGAGGGGTGAGAGTGAGAGAATGAGAGAGAGAGAGAAGAGGGACGAGAGAGAGAGAGAGTGAAGAGGGATGAGAGAGAGAGACAGAGAGAAGAGGGGTGAGAGTGAGAGAGAGAGAGAGAAATAAACACTGGAGGTGGTTTTAAGAAAGTGTAGTCCTTTCTGGTCATTGATTGGCTGCCAATGACACGGAAAGGTGAGCTGATTGGGTAGAAAAAATCGTATGCCTGTGCTGATTGGCTAGGCAGATAGTATTACTATGAGCTGATGGGCTGCGAAGAACCGTGTAATGTGAACTGATTGGTGTATCACCCTATTGCCCTTTGCCTCATTAACGCCTAGGCTGCTACTGTTCTCTCTGCCATTTTGCGATCTGGCAACATTGCACCGTGAGAAAAATTACCCGTAAAAAAAAACAAAAGACTAAAGAACAAAAAATTCTGCGAAATCTGGTTCAAAAGATTTTTTTTTAGATTGGATTCATATTTGACATCAAAGGAAATACTAAAATGCTGGTCCTATTAGAATTTGACTTGTAGGCACCCATATCCGCACGAGTTATGGCCCTCTCTATCGACGTGGACAGGACGCCAGAGCCTGAATAGTTGGGGGCCAAAATCGCGCGTGGTAACCAGAGAGGCTTATGCTCCTAAACATGTGATCTGTGCTTTGGGTATGCATTGATTGGGCATTGATTGGTCATGCATATATATTACATGATAAAAAGAAAAAACAATTCCCTGCATAGGGCTCTAGGGCTTTATTTAAAAAAAAAAAAAAAAAATACATATGCATTTAAAGATCTTCAACTTACCAGATAAGTATGACTTGAGAAAAGGTATGTTGCAGAAAATGCATTTGTAAATTTCCGAGAGAGAGAGAGAGAGAAAGAGAAAGAGAAAGAGAAAGAGAAGGAGGAAGAGAGAGAGAGAGAGAGAGAGAGAGAGAGAGAGAGAGAGAGAGAGAGAGTAAGCATACCTTCAGAATTCATATCGTTTTCTTTGTGGAATTCAAAATTGGTAGACACATAGCTAAACAGATAAAATGGATATACATCTTATAGCTTTTTACAGCTGAGGAAAGTAAAATAGAAAGTTTTACATTTAAAATTGAAATAGATTAACTTGAGCAAAACTCCTGACATTTACTGATATTTATACGAAGGACCAATACATATTTTCTGGGATATTCTCCGTCATATAAATATTTAAAGGTAATGTTGTACTGATATTTCTTATAATGCTTATCCTTACAAAAAGCAAACGTGTGTATGTGTATGCATATATACATATATACATATTTATTTACATACACACACAGACCCCCCCCCCCCCCACACACACACAAACACACACACAAACACACACACACATATATGTATAATTATATTATATATATTATGTATATATATTATACATATATATACCTGTACATATATAACGCATGTATGTATATAGAAAGAAAAGATTCTGCAGATTTTCTTCTTATAGTCATTTGATGCAAGTAAAAAGTAGGACAATATGGCGGCCATTGGCAACAGCCCGCGCTTTTTAAATTCCGATGAGACATTTCCCGCGTAAAAAACGAAGTTAACTGATATCACGTTTCTTGCTTCACTTTGTGTGTGTGTGTGTGTGTGCGTCTGTGTGTGTGTGTGTGTGTGTGCGTGTGTGTATGTGGGTGTGTGGGTGTGTGGGTGTGTGGGTGCGTGGGTGCGTGGGTGCTTCCCTCCCTCCCTCCCCTCCTTCCCTCCCTCCCTTCCTTCCCTCCCTCCCTCCCTCCCTTCCTTCCCTCCCTCCCCTCCTTCCCTCCCTCTCTCCCTCCCTCCCTGTCTCCCTCCCCACCTTCCCTCCCTCCCTCCTTCCCTCCCTCCCCCTCCTTCCCTCCCTCCCTCCTTTCCTCCCTCCCTCCCTCCCTCCTTTCCTCCCTCCCTCCCTCCCTCCCTTCCTCCCTCCCCACCTTCCCTACCTCCCTCATCCCCTTCCCTCCCTCCCTCCCCTCCTACCCTCCCTCCCTCATCCCCAGAAATTCATTAATTGGTCATCTCAAGTGACATGTACTTTCGACAGGACGTGATCTAATTATGAACTGCTGGCTTTACGTTTGTCATTAGTCCTCGTGTTCGTGCGTGTGCTTCGAAGAGGGAACTGGGTCCTCTTGTAGTCTGCATGGATATGTAGACTAAAGGAGGAGGTGGGGTGGGGGGGGGAGTGGGGTCTGTGAGATGAATGATTCTATGTGGAGGGGGAGGGGGAGGGGAAGAGGAAGGGGAGGGGGGAAGGAAGGGGAGTGGGAAGGGGGAGGGAGTGTGTGTGTGTGAGAGAGAAAGAGAGTGATTTTGTGGTTTTGTGTGTGAGGGAGTGAATATTTGTGTGTGTGAATGATTGTGTGTGTGTGTGAATATTTGAGAGATTGTGTAAGTTGGTAAAACATTTATTATTTTTACGTATATAACATCAAAATGCACTAAAATACATGATATCTAATTAAAAGATATTGACAAATAACAGAAATAACAGAAATTTATTTATCCTAGAATCTTACTTAAAATACAACCTTAGGCAAGAAAACGTAATAATGTAAAACAAGTGTTTTGAGAATAACATTTATAGATATTTTCCCTCAAGAGGAAGTTACATGATAGTGAGATATCGGGAAATGTGAGATGCGTTTTTTTTATGCATATTTCTATTGACTAATTTGTTTTATTTTTATTTATCTATTTTTTAACCGTTGTCTTTTCCTTTTCCTTTTTTCTTTTGCCTTTATTTTTGCTATTAGATTTAAACCCCTTTTTTCTCATGTTTTGTTTTCTTTCTTTTCATTTTTATTCTTTCTTTTTAAATCAGATTTTTCTTTTTCGTTTCTCTTTGTATTTTTGCTTTACCTTTCATTCCAATTTAATTTGTTCTGTTCTCCAGAGACAAGGATTAAAGATCAGAAAGAGAGAGAGAAAGAGAGAGAGAGAGAGAGAGGGGGGAGAGAAAGAGAGAGATAGAGAGAGAGAGAAAGAGAAAGAGAAAGAGAAAGAGTAAGAGTAAGAGTAAGAGTAAGAGTAAGAGTAAGAGTAAGAGAAAGAGAAAGAGAAAGAGAAAGAGAAAGAGAAAGAGAATGAGAATGAGAATGAGAAAGAGAAAGAGAAAGAGAAAGAGAAAGAGAAAGAGAAAGAGAAAGAGAAAGAGAAAGAGAAAGAGAAAGAGAAAGAGAAAGAGAAAGAGAAAGAGAAAGAGAAAGAGAGAAGAATGTTAAGGGAAGGAGGGAGATCTACCCCCACCCCCGTCTTTTGTAGGAACAAAATTCCAACGCGTTTGGCGTTTGACTAACGACGTCATTGCTCGTCATTGACGTCATTGCTGATTGGCTGCCGAATGCGCTGCCAGACATAGGGCGAGTTTGGGAAAAACTATCGAACATATCAACATTCCACACTGTACGTTTAAGTATCAACAATAACATAACAGCACGGATGACCACTCAAGACTTGTCCAGGGACTCTTTCTCTTTATCTTACTCCCGTCTCCTTACTCTCATCCCCCCCCCCCTCTCCCTTTCTCTCTCTCTCTCTCTCTCTCTCTCTCTCTCTCTCTCTCTCTCTCTCTCTCTCTCTCTCTCTCTCTCTCTCTCTCTCTCTCGGTTCCCCTCCTGCTCACACTCTCTCTCTCTCTTTCTCTATATATATGTATATATACATATATACACATACATACATACATATATATATATATATATAAAGAGAGAGAGAGAAAGAGAGAGAGAGATGCGTGTGTGTGTGATGTAACGAAAACTTCCAGTAATTAGGTTAAATGGTTCCATAAAAGACAGCGTTTCTCTTTTGACTTAAAATACAAAGCCTTCTCAGCATTAACTTCATGTTATATGAAAGTCTCACTTAAAACATGATGATAAATTAAACGGGATAAAAGCCTAGCGCTATAAAAAAAAATTGCGGAGAGAAAGAGAGAGAGAGAGAGAGAGAGAAAGAAAGAGAGAGAGAGAGAGAAAGAGAGAGAGATAAAGAGAGAGAGAGAGAGAGAGAGAGAGAGAGAGAAAGGGGTGATAAAGGAAGTGGAAGACTTGAAAACTGAGAAATATAATTTAATGTCATTGATAAGCTACATGTAAAAACCTGCTCGTGGTATGAAAACTGCAGCAACTTTCTTATCATTAGTTAAAGTTCCAAAAACGTTTCGTTGGCAACTTGATATGAGAAAGTATTTTTTTATTTATTTTTAGATTGTTTTTAAGCTATTTATTATTCGCTCATAAATTTAGGCAGAAAGGCAGTCGGATAAGCAGACAGACAAAGAGATAAATGGTTATAAATCTTAGCAAAGAGTCAAGATATTTGTGCCAGATATTCGACTTATCGTAAATCCTAATTGGTAACTGTTTGGTAACAACTACAACAAAAACAAATCCATATCGTTCCTCCACATTTTTTTCGCTAAAAAAAAAATCGTATTCACATCCAACAGCAAAAAACAAAAACAAAAAAAAAAAACGTGTCTATAATTCACGAACGACCGACATCAGAAACCAGCCCACGCCAGACAAGATACCAGACGCAGAAATAGTTTACAAAGTGGCCTTAAATAAAAGATTGTCATTTCCAGGACAGAGTTTTCCCTTGGTTGCTGTCCAGGCGATTGTCTCCTAAATCACTGGCGGTATTTCCGAGTTAGGAGTGAGACGCATTTTGAATATTCTCTTTGATTTATGTTCGTTTCCATATTTTGACTGCGTGTGCATATATGGGTATCTGTATATGTATGTAAACACACACACACACACATACACACACACACACACACAAGTTTGTGTATATATGTGTGTGTGTGTGTGTGTGTGTGTGTGTGTGTGTGTGTGTGTGTGTGTGTGTGTATGTGTAAGTGCATATATATATATATATATATATATATATATATATATATATATTATATATATATGTATATATATACATATATATATATATATATATATATGATATGTATGTATGTGTATGTATGTATGTATGTATATATGTATATGTATACATATATGCATATGTATTCATATATATGTTTGTGAGTTTGAGTATATATATGTACACACACACACACACATATATGTATATATATATATATATATGTGTGTGT
>NC_061840.1:26540180-26547680 GCF_019202785.1 Penaeus chinensis
TCAGCCATTAGGATATTCTCGGGATGTAGTTTGTGCCGGCGACGTTCGCAATCGATGTGTACAATGATTAACCTCAAGAGAAAAAAAACACGTAAATGAATTATCTCTCCTGCATTCGACGCCAGTTTTTGTTTCATTTTTATCTATTTTTATCTATCTATCTATCTATCTAATTATCTATCTATCTACCTATCTATCTATCTATCTATCTATCTATCTATCTATCACCTATCTACCTACCTACCTATCTATCTATCTATCTATCTTTCTGTTTATTTCAGATATTGTGGTCATTTGTAAGTGCTTAATTATCTCTTTTTTTGTTTTTGTTTTTTATTTATCTTATTTGTTTCGTTTATTTGTTATTTTGTGAATTCTCTATTTTCGTCTATATTGCGATCTGCTTTTTTTATCTTTGTCTTTTTTTTCTTTTTTTCTTTCTTTCTGTTTGTAAACTGTCTCCCTTCTTTACTCCCAATCTTCCATCCCTCTCCATCTCCCTCATTCCCTCCCTTCCTTGCTTACTCAAAAGCTCCCTCATTCCCTCCCTCCCTATCTCCCTTCATCCTTCCCTCCCTTGCTCCCAATCTCTCTCATTCCCTCCCTCCCTCCTTACCTATCTCCCTCCCTCTCTCCCTATCTCTCTCCCTCCCTCCCTCCCTATCTCCCTCCCTCCCTCCTTACCTATCTCCCTCCCTCTCTCCCTATCTCCCTCCCTCCCTCCTTACCTATCTCCCTCCCTCCTTCCCTCCCTCCTAATCTCCCTCTTCCCCTCCCTTTCTCCCTCCCTATCTCCCTCCTTCCCTCCCTCCCTCCCTCCCTCCCTATCTCCATCCTTCCCTTCCTTTATCTCCCTCCCTCCCTCCCTCCTTCCCTCCCTCTTTATCTCCCTCCCTTTATCTCTCTCCCTCTCTCACCTCCTTCCCTCCTTCTTTATCTCCCTCCCTCCCTCACTCCTTCCCTCTCTCTTTACCTCCCTCCCTCCTCATTATCTCCCTCCCTATTTCCCTCCTTTTTAAAACAAACACCGTGAGCCTTTTCTTAAACCTGAGACTCGCTCGCTGGTTCACATCGGAGCAGAAAACATTTATCCGAATGTGTACACGGAAGTCTTTGATGAAGAGGAAGATGTAAAATTGTAATAATAATGACAAAATAAATAAATAGATGAATAGATGAATGAATAAAAGAGAGAGAGCGAGAGAGTGAGAGTGAGTGAAAGGATGAGTGAGAGTGAGTGAAAGAGTGAGAGATGAGAAAGAAGAAGCAGAGAGAGAAAGAAAGAGAAAGAAGAAGAGAGAAGAAGGGGGGGGGGGGGAGAGAGGACAGAGAGACAAAAAATCAATATACGAAAAATAAAACGATATTGAAACATGGTAAATTCCATCGAAATTTAATATCTCAAGAAGACTGTGAGAGAAGATGAATGGTGACATATTATTCACATGCTTTTACGGGTCCTGTGTATGTGTCGCCTGAATAATGAAGGGAAAAGGAAGAAAAAAAATAAGGAAAATCGATGAAATAGAGATTAAGGGAAGTGATAGTGATATCAAAATTAGTAACAGCAACGAGGGAGATAATGTTTTTGTTTATAATATTGATAATGATAATGATAATAATACTAATGATTATAAAGATAAGTATAATAATGATGATAATAGCGAATGATAATAATGATGAAAATAGTATGGTAATGATAATAATAATAATGATAATAATAACAACAATAATAATAATAAAGATAATATTGATAACAACAACAAGAATAATGATAGTAATAATAACAAGAAGAAGAATGATGATAATAATAACAAAAACATTAATAATGATAATAAAAACAACAATAATAATGATGATAATAACAAGAACAATGATAATGATAATCATAGTAACAACGAAAAAATAACAATAATAATAACAACAACAACAATAACAAACAGTCAACAACAAATAACAAAAACACAAACAAAAATGATGAAATAGCAATAAACGCCATGAACTATGCTGAACAAACGCATCTTTAAAAGCCACCGTATTCACCTGGTGAAAACCTATCGGTATATTTTTGGAACAAATTTTCAACCCGAGGCTTCGCGCGCCCGTAATGGATTAGCCATGTCTCAAAAAAAGATAAAAAATAAATGCCGGCGTGTTCAGAAGTCCGCACACACACATGAGGAAATACGTACATGGAGATGGGTTATGTGTACACAGTAAATGGATATTTGGAGTGGGTTGGCTGCCGTGGGACGCTAATAGATATATGCGTCTTTACAAATAAATTTCGATGGTAGACGTGTGTGTTCGGGCTGATATGCACGTATGCACAGAAAAACAAACATAGGTACAAGTATACAAACACATAAAGCGAAGAGAGAGAGAGAGGAAGAGGGAGGGAGAGGGGGAGAGAGAGATAAAGGGAGAGAGAGAGAGAGAGAGAGAGAGAGAGAGAGAGAGAGAGAGAGAGAGAGAGAGAGAGAGAGAGAGAGAGAGGAAGGGAGAGAGAGAGAGGGGGGGAAGGGAGAGAGAGAGAGAGAGAGAGAGAGAGAGAGAGAGAGAGAGAGAGAGAGAGAGAGAGAGAGAGAGAGAGAGAGAGAGAGGAGAGAGGAGAGAGAGAAAGGGAGAGAGAGAGAGAGAGAGAGAGAGAGAGAGAGAGAGAGAGAAGGAGAGACAGAGAGGGAGAGAGGCAGAGGAAGAGTTAGAAAGGGAGAGAAAATGATAGAGGAAGAGAGAGAAGTTTTCATATTTTATAGACAAAAATACGCCTCATGATCCAACCATATGTTTTTTTTTTCTTTCTTTTTTTCTTTCTTTCAATTCCTTTTTATCTTTAAACAACAAATAAAAAAGCAAAACAGAGAAACCGGAGGCAAAGTTCAACGAGAGAGGAACTGAAGGCAAAGTTAAATTTTGTTTCGTTTCTAAGAACACTCAGGTTGCTTACAAATGTTAATGATATTGACAAAATAATCAATGTGTCGCTTCCTTATGGTTTAGTAGAAGCAGAAGGAACAAGAAACCAGCGGAACAGATGAAAGGATGGAGAGAGGGAAGGGAGAAAGAAATAGAAAAAATGAAAAGAGAGAAAGGGAGACAGAGAGAAAAGAGAGAGGAGGGAAGGGAGAGGAGAAAGAGAGAGAGAGGGAGGGAGCTGAAGGAGGGATAAATATTAAGAGATAAAAAAAAATGTTTGTATACGTGAGATAGACAGACACATAATAATCAAAGAAAAACGCCAAAATACAACAATTAAAAAAAAAAAAAAAAAAAAAAACATCCCGAAAATAGAAAAAAAAAGTAAAATCCTAAAAAAATATATGAAAATGAAAAAAAAAAGGACAAGAATATATAATAGGAAAAAAGGAATACCCGAAGACTCTCGAAAGAAGGCTCTCACTGGTGCCGAAGACGACACAAAAAAAAGAATAGAAAAAATAGCCAAACTTTCCCCGTCATAAACCCCGAGAAAAAAAAAGAAAAAAATAGATAAAAAGTTAGAAAATGCCTTTATTTTTTCTCTCCGTTAAGCCAGACAAACAACGTATTTTTCCCCACTTGACTTTTAGAAGGAAAGGAAGGAATTTGAGATAAATATACATGCAGAGATAGAGAGAAGGACGGTGATAATAATTTTGTTGTTGAAATAGTTAATAACTTTTTGCTTTAATTTTAATTTATGTTGATCATTTATATTATTAGATATATTTATTGTTACGTTGTTCAAGTTATAATTATTTACTGATGACAACCTGGAGTAATTTATAATTTTCTAGAATTATTTTATATTGTCTTAATTATTTTTCCTGTTATTATTGGAATTGTTATTATCGTTATCATTACCATAATTTTATTATCAATAGTAGTGCTATATATTTATTTTAAACAGTATTATCATTATAATCATTATTATTATTATTATTATTGTTATTATGACTGTTACTATCATTATTGTTATTATGACTGTTACTATCATTATTTTTATTGTTGGTGTTATTTATAGTGTTATTATTATTATTATTATTATTATCATTATTTTAGCACGATGAGTATTTCACATTTATTGGAAGAATTCAACCTATAAAGTTACATAGAGTATTTTGACAAAACTTTCCTAAAGCATATCCACTATTAAATCTGAATCTCTTATTATATTTTATCAAATAATACAATTAACCAAAACATTTACCCACATCGTCGAACACCACTCGACTCGAACAATTAATGTGAATTCGATAAATCTCACATAATTATACAGACCATACATTTATAATTACAAAACCTTTTTTTCCAATAACTGAAATCCTTGTTTAGTTTCCGCCTCACTTTACCTCTTTTCCTGTACAAACCTTTATTATACAAATTCCTTTCCCTTTTACCTCAAAGACATGCATGACTGGCTGTCGAATGTCACTTCACGTTTCCTTAAATAAGCTACTTTATAAATTTACAGTGCAGTTTGCCATCCTTTTAAAAGATTCGAGTTGCCATATGTTTTTGTTTCTTAACCCAGGTCATCAGTTATTATTGTTTATTTCAATGTGCGTTAAAATAAGAGGACGGAACCAAGTAAATTGTTGTATTTATTCTCATAAAATACTGTTTATAACTATAATTATTGCTATCATTATTATGATGATGATGATGATAATGACGACGATCGTCACCGTCACCGTCACCAAAGTTTTAATTAATTATCATTATTGTTATTACTATTATCACATTATCATTACTAATGTTGTTATAACGTTACTATTATCATTCTTACTATCATCTCACCATCCCCCACCCCCCTCAACCATCGTCTTCAACCCTTTTCCTCTCTATATTTCCTTGTATCTCCTTCTTTATCTGCTTTTATCGCCTCCTCCATCTTCTAAAAACGACAGAAAAAAAAAGTAAATAAGTCAACAGCTTGAAAATTCTATTTCGATCCAAGAACGAAGTTTCGCCGCACTGAGTTTTCGCAATGGTGAGAATAGGAAGAAGGAAAGAGAGGGAGGATTGAAGACGAAGAGAGAGAGGGGAAGAAGGGAACAAAGAGAGAGAGGGAAAGGGAGGGAGAGAGAGAGAAAGAGACAAAGGGGGGGGGGGTGAGAGTGGGAGAGAGAGAAAGAGGGAAAGAGAGAAAAAGAAAGAGAAAGAGAGAAAAAGAAAAAGAGAGAAAGAGAGAAAAGAGAAGAGAGAGAGAAAGAGAGAGAGAGCGAGAGAAAGAGAGAAATAGAGAAAGAAGAGAAAGAGAGAAAGAAAGAGAGAAAGTGAGAAAGAGAGAGAGAGAGAAAGTGAGAAAGAAAGAGAGAAAGAGAGATAGAAAAAGAGAAAGTGAGAAAGAGAGAAAGATAGAGAGAAAGAGAGAAAGAAAGAGAGAGAGAGAGAGAGAGAAAGAGAGAGAGAGAGAAAGAGAGAAAGAGAGAGAGAGAGAGAGAGAGAAGAGAGAGAGAGAGAGAGAAAGAAAGAGAGAGAGAGAGAGAGAGAGAGAAAGAAAGAGAGAGAGAGAGAGAAACAGAGATAGCGAGAAAGCGAGAAAGCGAGAAAGCGAGAGAGAAAGAGAGAAAGAGAGGAAGCGAGGAAGCGAGGAAGCGAGAAAGCGAGAAAGCGAGAAAGCGAGAAAGCGAGAAAGCGAGCAAGCGAGAAAGAGAGATAGAGAGATAGAGAGATAGAGAGATAGAGAGATAGAGAGATAGAGAGATAGAGAGATAGAGATATAGAGAGATAGAGAGATAGAGAGATAGAGAGATAGAGAGATAGAGAGATAGAGAGATAGAGAGATAGAGAGATAGAGAGAGAGAGAAAGAGAGAAAGAGAGAAAGAAAGAGAGAAAAATAAAAATAAAAACTGCCACACGGTACCCAAAAGTATAGAAAAGTATATATATATATATTCCAGACAGCAACAGGTAACAAGAGAACATGGCAACGCAGTCTCAAAAGAGATCCCCTCCTTTCCAAGCGGGATCTGATCGCCTACAGAAGAATCAGATCCCATTCCCAAGGTTTCTTTGCTCTATTGAACTGATGCTCTTATCATTTTCTGACTTTGAAGAAAAGGTGAATATATATGATGGGAAAAAAAAATCACCATTTTTATTATATTTTTGCTATAATTATTTATCATCATCATCATTACCATTATCATTAATACCATTATTATTAACGTTATTAATATCATCATTGTCAAAAATAGGGCTAATAACAATAGTAATATTGATAACAATAAAGACAATGACAATGACAATGATAATAATGACAATGACAATGATAATGATAATAATAATAATAATAACAACAAAATTAATAACTGTCAAAATAACAACAACAAATATAATAATTGTCAAAATAACAACAACAACAACAACAACAATAATAATAATGATAATGATAATAATAATAATGATAATGATAATGATAATGATAATGATAATGATAATGATAATGATAATGATAATGATAATGATAATGTTAATTAATAACTTCACCACCACCAACACAGAGAGGAAAAAAAATCCATGCCTTCAGAAAGTACTCTCTTCCTTTGAATATTCCTTTTTTTTTAACACACTGTTCACACACACACCATTTTTTCCCCCTCATTTTTCTCCTCATTTTCTCCTCATTTTCTCCTCATTTTCTCTTCGCCAGTAACAAACATTTCCCCTTAAGCTGTCCTCATTTTTTGACGTCAGAGGGAACACGATACAGCAAGGGAGAATTTACAGGTTTGTCAAAGGCTGGTGTCATTTGGGTATTGCTGTTGTTAGTAAGTTTGTATTTGCTCATGCGATTTGTATGCCATTATTTGTGAGGTTAATATCAATATTAGTATATATATATATATATATATATATATATATATATATATATATATATATATATATATATATATTGATATATTTTCTTTCTTTCTTTCTTCTTTCTTTCTTTTTTTTCTTTCTCTCTCTCTTTTTCTTTCTTTTTTTTTCTTTATTTATTTCTTTCTCTTTCTTTCTTTCTCTCCTTCTCTCTTTCTTTCTTTTTTTTTTCTTTCTTTCTTATTTTTTCATTTTCTTTTTAGATCATTATTATCACTGTTATTGGTATTGGAGTCTCCATTATCATAATTGTAAAACAAGATATTACTAGCAATCTCGATGTTACAATCATCATTATCATTATTGATATTATCATTATTATGATGATAATGACCACCACCACCATCGACTTAATATATATAATATGGTAACCATATTATATAATAATATGGTTACAAAAAAAAAGATTAAATTTGCAAATAAAACTCATTTTAGCTTCCATTAGCTTGATGTCAGATTAGCATTATTTTTGGCGACTTTTGTATTTAGTGTTGTAATGAAAAAAATCTATTGTCATTTGGATCTGAGAGCAGAGTGAAATTCAAAGGAATTTTATGTCTGTCTATAATATTTATAGGTTTATCTGTACTGTCTTTTTTATACTTGGTCTGTATTTATATCTCTCTCTGGTCAGGAATCTTTTTCATTTATAG
>NC_061840.1:26562191-26564691 GCF_019202785.1 Penaeus chinensis
TGTGTGTGTGTGTGCGTGAGTGCCTGTATTTGTTATATATTAATACACACCTGATAAATATATTACATACGTAAACATTCATATCTAACTGTGTGTGAACTTGAGAGAAAGCGAAAGAAAAACAAAATAAACACATAAATAAATATATAAAATGCTTGCTGGCAGTCGGGAACGAGAAATTATGAACCTCTTTAGCACATGTCATTGAGATAATGCTAAACAATAGGCATTTGACTGAGGACTAGCTGCAAAGAGATTAGAAGGATAAAAAAAAAGTCATATGATTGTAGAATTTAAATGCAGGAGAGATCGAAAAAAAATACAAACGTGGCTTTGATTGAAAACACAACGTTCCGAGAAATGAAAGGGGAAGGTGCACAGCCGGTAAATTTCTGGGAATAAAGAGAGAGAGAAAAAAATAATAATAATTTACGAGTATATAAGATAGAAGTGTAAAGAAAGAAAGAACGAAAGAGAAAAAGATTTAAAAATATATAATAACACGTATAAGAAAGAAGCATATAGGGGATAAAGAAAGATAAATAGAGAAACAAATAACGAGTATGTATGATAGAAGAATAAAGAGAAAAAAGAACGAAAGGGACAGAGAGAAAAAAACACTTACGAGTATATGAGATAGTAAAATAAAGAGAAAGAAAGCACGAAAGAGAGAAAAAAAATACGAACATATATGACAGAAGAATAAAGAGAAAGAAAGAAAGGAAGGAAGAGAGAGAACAAGAAAAAGAAAATAATCTACGACTGTATTAGATAGAAGCATAATCTACGCAGGAAAGTCCGAGAATCGAGGAAGATTAGACGAGAAGTGGTCATTAGGAAACCAATTAGTACTTACCACTGGGAATCCACGATGAGGGGAATGCATACCCACGGGAGGCGAGACAAGGCTTGTGTATATCAAGGCTAAGTGGGAAATGGGAAAAATAGTTTCGTATGGGAACTGGAAACACTTAAAGCTAAAGGGAAAATTATTAGGAGTAAAGATTTAATGCGTTCTAGGTGGATAGACACGTGTTACCCAACATTTTAAGTGGATAAGAACGATGATGTGACGTCGTGGCGGATAGCGTCGGCAATGATGAATGATTTTTTCACATTTTTGGGCTGCGAGTGATCTGATATCATCTTCATGGCCCTATGAAGAAGAAGAAGAAGAAGAAGAAGAAGAAGAAGAAGAAGAAGAAGAAGAAGAAGAAGAAGAAGAAGAAGAAGAAGAAGAAGAAGAAGAAGAAGATGATGATGATGATGCTGAGTAAGAGGAGGAGAAGGAGAGGGGGAGTGAGCCACCACTCGGACCTAAGTGGAAGGTCATCCCCGAAGGACTTTCTCGGCAATAAACTTCAAAACTTTTGTATTAGTCATAGCCTTTCGTTCTTCCTTTTTTGTAACCCATTTTGACTGTAAATACACGGGGCACCGGCACAAAAAAGCATATTGCCATGAACTAAAATGTCGATGAGACGGCAACCCGCACATTGCCAAGAGTCGCGATTCAACGCTGCCAGACGTACGAAAACATCTGAATACTGAAAAAAAAAACAAAGGCAATTCTTTGAGTGCAGAGAGTTAGTGAAAATCACCTTTATTCTACAAGCACAGTAGATCCGAAATCGCGACGCCTCTCTCATGGTGCAGAAGACCTTGTCCCTTTAAACCGCCCTAGACATTTACAAAACGAAACATTGGTCGGGAATGATTTGTAAATGGTAGAGAAAGATTCTGAGAATATGTTTGAAATACATTTTTTCTTTTCTTTTCGTCAAATGTCTCCAGCTCCATTAACCTGGGAAATGCTATGGTTTTCTTGGAAGAAGTTTTGGTTTGGAAAGAAGAGGGAGATAGAGAGAGAGAGAGAAAAAAAAAAAGATTGTTGAAGACCACGAACACCAATAAGTGAAGAGGAATGATACGGGAGAAAAATAAACTAAAGAAGCTAAACTAAGCTAAATAAAATAGAATAAACAAAACGAAATAAACTGAAATAAACTAGGCTAAATGAAGAAAAATAAAATTGTGAAATGGAAGTAAATCATGCCTGTTATTAGCATTAACCTCTCCCCCAATGTCTATGAAAGAAATGGTTGTTTATCCCCACGTTACATCTAAATCTAATTGGATGAAGTTTCTGAAGGCGTTTGTTATTGAGAAAATAACAAAATTACGAATAAGCAAAAATAAACTAAATAAAATAGAACAAACAAAACGAAATAAACTGAAATAAACTAATCCAAATGTAGAAAAATAACATTGCGAAATCGTTGAATATGTTTCCCCGAACTGAAAGAAGCGAAAGACTGACCATAGATTCCTCGGGGAAATAATGAATGAAAAATTGAAAGGGCGTTAGTGCAAATAATAAACAGAAAAATTAAAAATTAAATTGAAAATTAAAAGAGTCACTGCATAAGAGAAAGTAAAGGAAAAAAATAATAACACGGTGTTATGAAGCCCTGAGTCGTAATGGACTTATCTTACCAAA
>NC_061840.1:26577191-26579691 GCF_019202785.1 Penaeus chinensis
CCTTTTCCTTGCCTATTTGTTTCTATCCATTATTCCGTATTTTCCCAGTTCCAGTTTTCCTTCTGTCTTCGTCTCTGTCCATTATTCCGTATTTTCCCAATTCCAGTTTTCCTTCCTCTTTCGTCTCTTCATTATTCCCCATTTTCCCGGTTCCTATTTTCCTGCTTCCTTCGTCTCTTCATTATTCTCCATTTTCCCAATAACAATTTTCTCTCTCCTTTCGTGACCCCGGTGGTCCTCCTCTCCTCTCTCCTCTGTGTCCCATTCTCTTCTTCGTCCTCTTTCCGCTCTTTCTCCCATTCTCTTCTTCGTCCACTTTCCCCTCTTTCTCCCATTCTCTTCTTCGTCCGTTTTCCCCTCTTTCTCCCATTCTCTTCTTCGCCCACTTTCCCCTCTTTCTCCCATTCTCTTCTTCGTCCGTTTTCCCCTCTTTCTCCCATTCTCTTCTTCGTCCACTTTCCCCTCTTTCTCCCATTCTCTTCTTCGCCCACTTTCCCCTCTTTCTCCCATTCTCTTCTTCGTCCGTTTTCCCCTCTTTCTCCCATTATCTTCTTCGTCCTCTTTCCCTTCTTTCTTTTATTCTCTTCTTTGTCCTCTTTCCCCTCTTTCTCCCATTCTCTTCTTCGTCCTCTTTCCGC
Source organism: Penaeus chinensis (assembly GCF_019202785.1). NCBI lineage: Eukaryota > Metazoa > Arthropoda > Malacostraca > Decapoda > Penaeidae > Penaeus > Penaeus chinensis. The sequence goes on from NC_061840.1 coordinate 26,577,830, forward strand.
TCTTTCTCCCATTCTCTTCTTCGTCCTCTTTCCGCTCTTTCTCCCATTCTCTTCTTCGTCCGTTTTCCCCTCTTTCTCCCATTCTCTTCTTCGTCCGTTTTCCCCTCTTTCTCCCATTCTCTTCTTCGTCCGTTTTCCCCTCTTTCTCCCATTCTCTTCTTCGTCCACTTTCCCCTCTTTCTCCCATTCTCTTCTTCGTCCTCTTTCCGCTCTTTCTCCCATTCTCTTCTTCGTCCTCTTTCCCCTCTTTCTCCCATTCTCTTCTTCGTCCGTTTTCCCCTCTTTCTCCCATTCTCTTCTTCGTCCTCTTTCCGCTCTTTCTCCCATTCTCTTCTTCGTCCGTTTTCCCCTCTTTCTCCCATTCTCTTCTTCGTCCACTTTCCCCTCTTTCTCCCATTCTCTTCTTCGTCCTCTTTCCCCTCTTTCTCCCATTCTCTTCTTCGTCCACTTTCCCCTCTTTCTCCCATTCTCTTCTTCGTCCACTTTCCCCTCTTTCTCCCATTCTCTTCTTCGTCCTCTTTCCGCTCTTTCTCCCATTCTCTTCTTCGTCCACTTTCCCCTCTTTCTCCCATTCTCTTCTTCGTCCGTTTTCCCCTCTTTCTCCCATTCTCTTCTTCGTCCACTTTCCCCTCTTTCTCCCATTCTCTTCTTCGTCCGTTTTCCCCTCTTTCTCCCATTCTCTTCTTCGTCCACTTTCCCCTCTTTCTCCCATTCTCTTCTTCGTCCGTTTTCCCCTCTTTCTCCCATTCTCTTCTTCGTCCGTTTTCCCCTCTTTCTCCCATTCTCTTCTTCGTCCACTTTCCCCTCTTTCTCCCATTCTCTTCTTCGTCCGTTTTCCCCTCTTTCTCCCATTCTCTTCTTCGTCCGTTTTCCCCTCTTTCTCCCATTCTCTTCTTCGTCCGTTTTCCCCTCTTTCTCCCATTCTCTTCTTCGCCCACTTTCCCCTCTTTCTCCCATTCTCTTCTTCGTCCGTTTTCCCCTCTTTCTCCCATTCTCTTCTTCGTCCTCTTTCCCTTCTTTCTTTTATTCTCTTCTTTGTCCTCTTTCCTTTCATTTTCCCATTCTCTTCTTCGTCTACTTTTTCCCATCTTCCCTCTGCCCCTCCCGTTCTCCTTATTCTCCCTATTCTCCTATTTGTCCACTTTCGCCTCTTCTTTCTGTCCTCCTCTGTGTCTACTCTCTTCCTTTCCCCTATTCCCCTTTTTATCCGGCCTTTCCCCTCTTCCCTCCCATCAGTATCTCCTTTTCTTCTCTTTATCCCCTTCCCTTTTTCCTTACCTTCTCTATCCTATCTTTACATCCCTTTCCTCTCTACCGTCTCCCTCTTCTTTCCTTTCGCTACTCTTGCTTTACCTCCCTTTTCCCCTATTCTCTTCCTTCCTTCCCTTCTCTTTACCTCTCTTTTTCTTCCTCCTTCCCCCTCTTCTTTACACTCCTTTCCCCTCTCCCCCTCCCTCCCCCCTCCCCAGCTCTGGTTGTAAACTTCGAGAAAAATAAATAGTTTATGATTCGGTCGTGACGTCAGACGAGAGAGGCAGGCAGAGAGATGTTCCCTTCCGCGTCCCTCTGTTCCATGTATAGTGTTCCATCCCGTGTTTTCTGCGTTTCGTGTACAGTGTTCCATGTTCCGCATTCTTCTGTTCCGCATTCTTCTGTTTCGTGTGCTGTGGTCCGTGTTCTGTGGTCCGTGTTCCGCAGTCCTCTGTTTCGTGTGCTGTGGTCCGTGTTTCGTGTCCCTCTGTTCCGCGTCCCTCTGTTTCGTGTGCTGTGGTCCGTGTTCCGCATTCCTCTGTTTCGTGTGCTGTGGTCCGTGTTCCGCAGTCCTCTGTTTCGTGTGCTGTGGTCCGTGTTCCGCAGTCCTC
>NC_061840.1:26605895-26608395 GCF_019202785.1 Penaeus chinensis
CTTTTCCGACTCTCTCCTTCTCCCTCCTCTCTTCCCTCCTTTCTCCGACTCTCTCCTTCTCCCTGCCATTCGCAATAAGCCTCCTGTTTCCCTTCCCGCTCAGGGCCTTGATTCCCTTATGATCGTCTCAGGGAATCATCAGGAGGCCGAGCTGAGTCCAAGAGACGGAAGACGGAAGATTTTTTTCTCTCTCTCTCTCTCTCTCTCTCTCTCTCTCTCTCTCTCTCTCTCTCTCTCTCTCTCTCTCTCTCTCTCTCTCTCTCTCTCTCTCTCTCTCTCTCTTTTTCTTTCTTTCTCTCTTGGTGATTTTTTTTTCTTTCTTTTTTTTTCTTCTTTCTTGAGTTTCTTCCGTTTCGTCTTCGTGTTTTTCGTTTTTTTATAGAATTTCTTTCTTTCTTTCTTGGTGATTTTGTTCAGTTTTTTTATTGATTTTCTTTTTTTCTTTTTGGTCTTTGGCTGTTTAATTGTTTGTTTGTTTTTTCCTTTTTTGGGGGGGTATTTTTTCATTTTTTTTCTTTTCATTTTTCCTTTTTTGTCAGTTTTCTTCATTTTTGTCTTTGTCTTTATGATCAGGATCCCAAGCTGAGGTTATTGAGTCGCCGGAAGCTTTTTTTTTTTTTTTTTTTTTCTTTGTTTTCGTTTTTTCTATTTTTTCTTTTTTTTTCTTGAGCGGCTTTTTGGAATTTCTTTTTCTTTCTTTCTTTCTTTCTTTATTGGGTATTTTTTTTTCTCGTTGTGTTGATTCTTTTTCCTTTTTTATTTTCTATTTTGTCAGTTTTTCTTTTATTTCTTTTTATCTTTTTTTTTTTTTTTTTGTCTTTTTAAATCCATTTTTCTTCTCTATTTTTTGCTTTTCTTTTTGAATCACTGAGACTTTCTCTCCGAAGCTTTTTTTTTTATTTATTCTTTTTCTTTCTCTCTTTCTTTCTTGGGATTTTTTCTTTTTCTCTTTTTTGTTTTGTTTTGTTTTGTTGATAAGTTTGTTTGTTTTTGTTTGTTTGTTCTATTTTTTTCTTCTTTTTGTCTGTTTTCTTTTGTTTCTTTGTTTCTTTTGATATTTGTTTTATATATATATAGTTTTTTTTTTTGTTTATTTTGGTCTTTTTGTATGTTTTTCCTCTCTCCTTTTTGTCAGTTTTCTTCCTTTTTTTCTTCATCTTTTCTTTCCTTTTTTGTTTTTTGTTTTTTGCCTTTTGGTACGATTCTTCTCTTTCTCTTTATATCCACTTTTAACCTTTTTATTTTCTTATTGATCATTTTTCATTTACTTTTTTTTTATTATCTTATTTTCCTTTTTTTCTTTTCTTTTCTTTCTCTCTCTACATCCATTCTTCTCCTTTTCTCTAATTATTTCCCTTTTCTTTTCTCCTCAGGTGTTCCTCGTCTCGCCACCATGTCACGCTCGAGAGAAGCGAGTGTCGTCCCCACCGTCCAGAAGCAACGACTTGAAGGACGACCTCGACTTCGACTCGGCAGATCGTGGGTCCTCGAGGATCTTCATCGAGGACGACCCTTGTCCTCTCCTCGAGGATCAGAGGGAAGGCGAGGAGAAGGAGGACGATAAATGCCGAGGTTTCCTTCGAGGACGACCTCGAGCCACGGCGGCCTCGACCTCTAGTGACGACGACCTCCCCCTCGAGAACCAGGTCGTCGGAGGTCACAGCGCGAGGGTCGGCAGCTCGCCTTCCTTCGAGGATATCGGAGGTCAAAGGTCACAGGTCAAGAAGAGTAGGAGGAGAGGGAGAGACACCGATGATGAAAGAGGAAGAAGTGAAGGAGAAGAAGAGAGAGAGGAGATAAACGAGAGAATGGAATTAATTGCAAAGGACGTCGCGGAGGAAACCGAGCGTGGCCTTAGTGAGAACCTGAGGGTCACACGCAGCGAGCTTGACCTTGAAGAAGAAGGTCAGAAGCTGTGCAGGTCGAGGGTGAGTGATTCCAAGCCTGAGATTAAATTCCTGAATGTCAAGGTTCATAAAAAAACAAAAAAACACTCGCTATTTCACACGATCAGTTTTGTAAATAATCTTCATTTTTCTCATATGAAAATAAATGCGACACGAACATAATTAACGAATACATTGCACGCTCCTGGCTCATTTACAAATCAATAAATGCAGGAAGGGAACAGACATTAACTTCACCAAATGACACGATTTAGTCAATAAAGGGTTGACTTCTCGCAAATTGTATTTAATTTGTTTTGTCTTTTGTCTTTTCCCTCCCCCTTTTTTTAAGCTTTCACGTTTCTCTAGAAATCTAATTGGTAATTCGAATTAATTCCAGGAATCTAGTTGGTTACTATTTTTCTGAGATTTACGAGATTTTTTTTAATTATCTCTATTATTTTGTTGTTTTACAGCGTCTAATTTATTACAGTTCAAATAATCCATTACAACCAAAATATCTCTACCGACTAATATCTACCAGAAGATTTACCACAGTCAACCAAATTAATACATTGTCATATCTCTATCTGTTTCCTGAATGCCTACCACAA
>NC_061840.1:26633395-26646076 GCF_019202785.1 Penaeus chinensis
CATCATCACCATCATCACCCGCACCACCACATCACTATCCTCTCACTAACATCTACATTCAGAAACGACCCATCCAGATTGACCCTTTGGATGCCCGAACCGTTAATAAAACTCTAAAATATATTACCGCGCTTTAATGAGTCAGAAATGGTTTGGCGATTAACATAGATTAGGTTCAATTGGGTGAGAATTATCGTGTGTTTTAACGAGAGCCTGATTTTGTTAAGTCATGGCGGAGATTGAAACGGTGTGGTCTGCTCTATGCGAAGGGGATGGGGGGGTGGGGGTGGGGTATCTGTGTGCGTGCATGTTTTGGGTACGTGTGTGTTTGTACGAGTGTGAGTGTGTGAAGGGGGGTGGATATGTGTGTGTGTGTGTGTGTGTGTGCATGTTTTGAGTAATTGTGTGTGTGTGTGTGTGTGTGTGTGTGTGTGTATGTGTGTGTGTGTGTGTGTGTGTGTTTATGTGTGTGTGTGTGTGTGTGTGTGTTTACTTCTGTGTTTATATTTGCATACGTAGATGTGTGTGTACGCATGTTTTTTTACACGCACGTAGGCTAAAATGTATACAAATACATGACTAACAGATTCTTAAACATGAATATTACCCCTAGTGATAATAATTCTATACATGAATAATCGGTAAAGTTCTCTTGTCCTTACCATTAATAATCATGCACGATCACGAAAGATCACTCATCTTCAGGAACTAATTGCAAACTGCATGATGATTGCATTCAGAAATGGAGGAGGGGAGAGATAATTAAAGGAGAGAGGGAGGGGAATGTGGGATAACGAGGAGAAAGAGAGAGAAGATGAGAAAGGAGGGGAGGGGAGGTGGGGAGAGATGGAGAGAGGAGGTGAAAAGGAGGGAGGGAGAAGATAGGAGGATAACGGAGAGAAGAGAAAATAAGTTAAGAAAGAACAGTTGGAAGGAAGAGAAGAAAGAGGGAAGAGGAAGGGGAAAAGAGAAAAGTGGAAAGGGAAGAAGAGAAGGAGAGAGGAGAGAAGGGAAAAAGTGCGTGGGAATGAAAAGGAAGCGAAAATAGAGAGGGAGAGATGTGGGAAAGTAGAGAGTCTCGAAGGAGAAAGGAAGAGAGAGAGGGAAAATGGAGAGGGAGAGAGAGAGGAAAGAAGGAGCGGAGACGGGGAGAACAGAGAGGTGAGAAAAATATAGAGAGAGATGAGAAAAAAGTGAGAGGTGACTGAGATAGGAAGGGAGGGAGGGGGCAAAGACAGGGAGAAAAGAGGGGAGATAAAAATGAGGTAGAGAGGAAGGGGAAGGATATTTAGCAAATCAATTCTGTTCTTTCCATCATAATTCTTAACATTAAGAATTTCTTTTTAGAATTAAGAAGTAATAATTAGAAAAAAAAATGGAAACACGTACGTGGGGAAGGTAATGAAAAGGAAAGGAAAAACAATAATAATAATACTGAAAATAATAATAAGAATAAAAGAGCAAGGACAGAGAGTAGGAGATGATAACGAGAGGGTGATGGTTAATGAGATGATAATCAATCAAAAGGTGAGAATTAAAAGGACAAAAGAAAATAAAAACACACACAAGGAGCAACAACAAAATAAAATCAAATGGAGAAGCAGTTAAGGTAAAAAATGCACAATCATCTAGACTCGGGAACAGAAATTCTCCGCGAAACGTCTTTTTATATGAGCCTGAGTTAGTGAAATATGGTGTGTATTCCCGTAGACCTTTGTATTTTCCTACTCTCCACCACCACCACCACCTCCTCCTCTTCCTCCTCCTCCTCCTCCTCCTCCTCCTCCTCCTCCTCCTCCTCCTCCTCTTCTTCTTCCTCTTCCTCTTCCTTTTCCTCTTCCTCCTTCCTCTCCTCCTCCTCCATCTCCTCCTCCTCCTCCTCCTCCTCCTCCTCCTCCTCCTCCTCCTCCCCCTCCCCCTCCCCCTCCTCCCCCTCCTCCCCCTCCTCCCCCTCTTCCTCCCCCTCCCCCTCCTCCTCCCCCTCCCCCTCCTCCTCCCCCTCCTCCTCCCCCTCCCCCTCCTCCTCCCCCTCTCCCTCCTCCTCCTCCGCCTCCCCCTCCTCCTCCTCCTTCTCATCCTCCTTCTCCTCCTCCTCCTTCTCCTCCTCCTTCCCCTTCTTCTTCTCCTTCTCCTCCTCCTCCTCCTCCTCCTTCAACCCCTCCTGTGTGTGTGTGTGTGTGTCTATGTGTGTGTGTGTGCGTGCGTTACACAGTCTGATCGTGTGTATGTGTGTGTATGTGTGTGTATATGTGCGTGTGTGTTTGTGTGTTTGTGTATATGTGTGTATTTGTTTGTGTATCTGCATTTGTATATGCGTATGTATGTACGTGTCTGTTTATTCCATACATCTGTAAGTTCGACCGAGAATGTAAAGTTTGGAAAGAAATCTTGCATATAAAGATTCTATTTACGAGTTTGAAAATTCGATATCCTTAAAGAATTTCCTCCTCTGTTGTGCGGGCGACGTGTGTCAACATTCCCCGACCTCGAGAATGCGTTATGACAGGAAAGTCTTGTTAAAAAAAAGAAAAAAAAATTAGATTCAGAAATAAAATATTAGTTTGGCATTCAACTTTAGTTAGAATAAGTTTGTTTTTTCTGTAAATCGGGAGAGGTAGGCTTATATTACATATGTAGGCCTATATCGAACACACAATGTCTTTCTCTTCGGAAGTGGTTGAAAGATTTATGAAAGATTTGTTTTCTTTTCTTTTTTTAAAGATGAATTCCTAGTACTCAATACAGTGTTATTGGATATAAGCATAGATATTCAAACCAGCGTAGGTGGCCATGTGCGTACGTACAAAGAGATGTATAAATATAATGACAGAGATACAGACATACCTACATATACATAGACTCATCCATGCATCCATACAAAAGCATGTTCATGTATACAGTTTGTTTCATTTTCCTTTATTTATCAAATTTATTATCTTTTTCCTCTTTGTGTCTCTTCTCTCTTCTCATTCTCTTTCTTTCGCTATCCTTCTTCCCCTCTCTTTCCCTCATCTTCCTCTCCTCGTCTTTTCCTCTATATCCCTTTGTCTCTTTCGGTCTTTCTCTTTCTCTCATTCCTCTTCCTCCTCTTTCTAATCTTATTAGTTCCTCCTTCTCTTTTTCTTTCCTCCTCCCCACCATTATCTTCTCTTCTTCGTCGTCTTCTTCTCTCATTTCCTTCCCCTCTTCTACTTCCCCCTTCCTCTCCTCTATTTTCTATTTCTCACACACTTCTGTTCTTCATTTTCCTCTTCTTTCTCTCCTTTCTCCTTCTCCTCCTCTTCCTCCTCTTCTTCCTTTTTCTCATCTCATAAATTTCACAATCCTTTTCTTTTCTACTCTTCTTCCTCCTCCTCCCCCTCCTTTCCCTCTTCTTCTCCCTATTCCTTCTTTGTTTATTGCTTATTCTCTCCACACCAATCTTCCTTCTCTCCTTCTCCCTCTCCTTCTCCCTCTCCTTCTCCCTCTCCGTCTCCCTCTCCGTCTCCCTCTCCTTCCTCCCCTTCTCCCTCTTCTTCTCGCTCTCCTTCTCCCTCTCCTTCTTCATCTCCTTCTCCCTCTTCTTCTTTCTCTCCTTCTACCTCTTCTTCTCCCTCCCCTTCTCCCTCTCCTTCTCCTCTCCTTCTCCCTCTCTTTCTCCCTCTCCTTCTCTCTCTCCTTCTCCCTCTCCTTCTTCTCTCCTTCTCCTCTCCTTCTCCCTCTCCTTCTCCCTCTCCTTCTCCCTCTCCTTCTCCCTCTCCTTCTCTCTCTCCTTTCTCCCTCTCCTTCTCCCTCTCCTTCTCCCTCTCCTTTCTCCCCTTCTTCTCCTCTCCTTCCCCTCTCCTTCTCCCTCTCCTTTCTCCCCTTCTTCTCCCCTTCTTCTCCCTCTCCTTCTCTCTCTCCTTTCTCCCCTTCTTCTCCTCTCCTTCCCCTCTCCTTCTCCCTCTCCTTTCTCCCCTTCTCCCTCTCTTTCTCCCTCTCCTTCCTCCCTTTCCACCTCTCCTTCTCCCTCTCCTTCTCCCTCTCCTTCTCCCTCTCCTTCTCCCTCTCCATTCTCCCTCTCCTTCTCCCTCTCCTTCTCCCTCTTCTTCTCCCTCTCCTTCTCCCTCTACTTTCCCCCCTTCTTCTCCCTCTCCTTCTCCCTCTCCTTTCTCCCCTTCTTCTCCTCTCCTTCCCCTCTCCTTCTCCCTCTCCTTTCTCCCCTTCTCCTCCGCTCCTTCTCCCTCTCCTTCTCTCTCTCCTTTCTCCCCTTCTCCTCTGCTCCTTCTCCCTCTCCTTCTCTCTCTCCTTTCTCCCCCCCTCCCTCTCCTCTTACAAATCTTAATTGATTTCCTTTTATCTCCCCGCCACTTCCTCCCTCTCCTCCCCTATCTAATTTCTTATCTCCTCACCAGTTTCCTCTCCTTTTTTTCCCCTCTCCTTTCCTCCTCCTCTTCTTCTTCCCCTTCTTCCTCCTCCTTCTTCTTCCTTCTCCCCCTTCTCTCCCTCTTTCTCCTCTCTCTCCCTTCTTCCTTTCCCTCTTTCTCCTCCGTTATCTAATCTTTCATCTACTCGTCAGTTTTATCTCTCCTCTTCTTCCTCCTCCTCTTCTTCTTCTTCCTCCTCTTCTTCCTCCCCTCCCTCTTTCTCCACCGTCATCAAATCTCTCGCCAGTGTTCCCTCTCCTCTTTCTCCTCCTCCTCTTCCTCCTCTTCCTCTCCCTCTTTCTCCTCCTCTTCTTTCTCCTCTTCCTCTCCCTCTTTCTCCCCCTCTTCTTCCTCCTCTTCCTCTCCCTCTTTCTCCTCCTCTTCTTCCTCCTCTTCCTCTCCCTCTTTCTCCCCCTCTTCTTCCTCCTCTTCCTCTCCCTCTTTCTCCTCCTCTTCTTCCTCCTCTTCCTCTCCCTCTTTCTCCTCCTTTTCTTCCTCCTCTTCCTCTCCCTCTTTCTTCTTCTCTTCTTCCTCCCCTCCCCCTCCTCTTCCTCTCCCTCTTTCTCCACCGTTATCGAATCCGTCATCTCCCCGTCAGTGTTTCCTCTCTTCCTCCTCCTCATCTTCTTCCTCCTCTCCTCTTCCCTTCCCTCTTTCTCCTTTTCCCCTCCCTCTTTCTCCTCCGTTATCGAATCTGTCATCTCCCCGCCAGTGTTTCCTTTCCTCTTCTTCCTCCTCCTCATCTTCTTCCTCCTCTCCTTCCTCCCTTCCCTCTCCTCTTCATCTCCCTCTTTCTCCTCCTCTTCTTCCTCCCTTCCCTCTCCTCTTCCCTTCCCTCTTTCTCCTCCGTTATCGAATCTGTCATCTCCCCGCCAGTGTTCCCTCTCCTCTTCCTCCTCCTCTTCATCTTCTTCCTCCTCCTCATCTTCTTCCTCCTCTTATCTTCCCTTCCATCTTTCTCCTCTTCCTCTCCCTCTTTCTCTTCGTTATCGAATCTGTCATCTCCCCGCCAGTGTTTCCTCTCCTCTTCTTCCTCCTCATCTTCTTCCTCCTCTTCTTCTCCCTCTTTCTTCTTCTATTCTTCCTTCCCTTACCCCTCCTCTTCCCTTCCCTCTTTCTCCACCGTTATCGAATCCGTCATCTCCCCACCATCTCTCTTCCTCCTCCTCATCTTCTTCCTCCTCTTCCTCTCCCTCTTTCTTCTTCTCTTCTTCCTCCTCTTCTTCCTCCCCTCCCTCTCCCTCTTCCTCCTCTTCTTCCTCCCTTCCCTCTCCTCTTCCTCTCCCTCTTTCTCATTTTCCCCTCCCTCTTTCTCCACCGTTATCGAATCTGCCATCTCCCCGCCAGTGTTTCCTCTCCTTTTTCTCCTCCTCTTCTTCCTTCTCTTGCTCTCCCTCTTTCTCCTCCTCTTCTTCCTCCCTTCCCTCTCCCTTTTTCTCCTCCTCCTCTCCCTCTTTCTCCTCTTCCCCTCCCTCTTTCTCCACCGTTATCGAATCTGTCATCTCCCCGCCAGTGTTCCTTCTCCTCTTCTTCCTCCCTTCCCTCTCCTCTTCATCTCCCTCTTTCTCCTCCTCTTCTTCCTCCCCTCCCTCTCCCTCTTTCTCCTCCTCTTCCCTTCCCTCTCCTCTTCCCTTCCCTCTTTCTCCACCGTTATCGAATCCGTCATCTCCCCGTCAGTGTTTCCTCTCTTCCTCCTCCTCATCTTCTTCCTCCTCTCCTCTTCCCTTCCCTCTCCTCTTCCCTTCCCTCTTTCTCCACCGTTATCGAATCTGTCATCTCCCCGCCAGTGTTTCCTCTCCTGCCCCTGAGTATTTACGTCGGAGTCCGAGCCTACTGGAAGGGGAGCAAAAACTGTTGGATTCTGCCCATGGATGACCTCGATTGGATTATTAACCTCCCGCCTCTCCTCGCTCTGCTGGTGAGTCGATTCAGTCTGTTTGTTGTTCAGTGTCTCTGTTTTTAAGTCTGTTTGTTGTTCAGTGTGTTTGTTTTTAAGTCTGTTTGTTGTTCAGTGTCTTTGTTTTTAAGTCTGTTTGTTGTTCAGTGTCTTTGTTTTAAGTCTGTTTGTTGTTCAGTGTCTTTGTTTTTAAATCTGTTTGTTGTTCAGTGTGTTTGTTTTTTTAAGTCTGTTTGTTGTTCAGTGTCTTTGTTTTTAAGTCTGTTTGTTGTTCAGTGTCTTTATTTTTAAGTCTGTTTGTTGTTCAGTGTCTTTGTTTTTAAGTCTGTTTGTTGTTCAGTGTCTTTGTTTTTAAGTCTGTTTGTTGTTCAGTGTCTTTGTTTTTAGTTCTGTTTGTTGTTCAGTGTCTTTGTGTTTAAGTCTGTTTGTTGTTCAGTGTCTTTGTTTTTAAATCTGTTTGTTGTTCAGTGTCTTTGTTTTTAAGTCTGTTTGTTGTTCAGTGTCTTTGTTTTTAAGGCTGTTTGTTGTTCAGTGTCTTTGTTTTTAAGTCTGTTTGTAGTTCATTGTCTTTGTTTTTAAGTCTGTTTGTTTTTCAGTGTCTTTGTTTTTAAGTCTGTTTGTTGTTCAGTGTCTTTGTTTTTAAGTCTGTTTGTTGTTCAGTGTCTTTATTTTTAAGTCTGTTCGTTGTTTAGTGTCTTTGTTTTTAAGTCTGTTTGTTGTTCAGTGTCTTTGTTTTTAAGTCTGTTTGTGGTTCAGTGTGTTTGTTTTTAAGTCTGTTTGTTGTTCAGTGTCTTTGTTTTTAAGTCTGTTTGTTGTTCAGTGTCTTTGTTTTTAGTTCTGTTTGTTGTTCAGTGTCTTTGCTTTTAAGTCTGTTTGTTGTTCAGTGTCTTTGTTTTTAAGTCTGTTTGTTGTTCAGTGTCTTTGTTTTTAAGTCTGTTTGTTGTTCAGTGTCTTTGTTTTTAAGTCTGTTTGTTGTTCAGTGTCTTTGTTTTTAAGTCTGTTTGTTGTTCAGTGTCTTTGTTTTTAGGTCTGTTTGTTGTTCAGTGTCTTTGCTTTTAAGTCTGTTTGTTGTTCAGTGTCTTTGTTTTTAGGTCTGTTTGTTGTTCAGTGTCTTTGTTTTTAAGTCTGTTTGTTGTTCAGTGTCTTTGTTTTTAAGTCTGTTTGTTGTTCAGTGTCTTTGTTTTTAGGTCTGTTTGTTGTTCAGTGTCTTTGTTTTTAAGTCTGTTTGTTGTTCAGTGTCTTTGTTTTTAAGTCTGTTTGTTGCTCAGTGTCTTTGTTTTTAAGTCTGTTTGTTGTTCAGTGTCTTTGTTTTTAAGTCTGTTTGTTGTTCAGTGTCTTTGTTTTTAAGTCTGTTTGTTGTTCAGTGTCTTTGTTTTTAAGTCTGTTTGCTGTTCAATGTCTTTGTTTTTAGGTCTGTTTGTTGTTCAGTGTCTTTGTTTTTAAGTCTGTTTGTTGTCTTTAGTCTGTTTGTTGTTTTAGTCTGGTTTTTAGTTTGTTTGTGTCCATTCGTTTTTTTGTTTTTTTGTTTTTGTCTGCTTCTCTGTCTGTCTGTCTGTTTATTTGTCTGCGTGTCTGTCTGTCTGCTAATGTATATGTTTATTTGTCTAATTGTTTATTTAATTGTCTGTTTTGTTTGTTTCTGTTTGTTTAATTTGTTTAGTCTATTTATTGCTCTTTCTTATGTCTTTATTTATTTTTGTATGTCTGCTTATTTGCTTGTTTATTACCCTTCCTTATCTCTTTATCTATATCTTCATTTGCTGGCCTGTTTTTTAGGTTAAATGATCATGCTTTCTTCTTACATTGGAATGTTTTTTTTTGTTTTTTGATTGCTTGTTTGTTTGTTTGTTTATTTGATTTTCATATTTTGGAAATCTGTGTGTTTGGAATTTCCTTCTGTTATTAATTTAGTATCATCATACTTTTCCTTATTTTTTCTCTTATCCTTCTCACCTTTTGCCTTGCTCTTTAATTACACTGTCTTGCATCTGTCTTGCTCTTCTTGGACACCTGGCTTGCTTTCGTATTGTTGTTGTTTTGTTTTTGTTTTGTCTTTGTTTTGCGTTTTAATGTGTCTTGCTCTTTGTTATGTTATCTTTTTTGTTTTTGTTTAACACCTCTTAAATTACATAGATATTTCCCTGTATGTTATAGTGTTCTCTGTTTTTCGAAGAGGAGAAAGAGAGGAACTTGAGAATTAGAGGAATAGAGATAATGGTAAAGTAAAAAAGGAGATCGAGAGAGATAGAGGAGAAAGGGAGACAGACAGACAGAGATAGGTAGACAGAGACAGACAGATAGATACACACACACACACACACACACACACACACACACACACACACACACACACACACACACACACACATATATATATATATATATATATATATATATATATATATATATATATATATACATATATACAACCGACAATTCGATAGACCAAAAGACAGACAGATCAAGGCATACGAACCTAAACCAATTATCTCCGCCAGATCAACATATTCTTCGTGGTTAACATCATCAGGATTCTCGTCGGGATAATGCGAGCGCCAAATGCCAACGAGCCTACTCAATATCGGTACGTTTTATGATTTTCTGTTTTGGGAGAATTCTCTTGTGGGTATATTATTTATTTATTTTTTTTTTTTTTTTTTTTTTTTTTTAGTAAGGGTGATGTGTTTTATGATTTGTTTTTTGTTTTGGGTTAAGGGCGAATTTTGTCTTTTTTATGATTTTCTGTTTTGGAGGAAGAATTCTGTTGTGTTTAATTATTTATATTTAGTTTATTGTTTTTTGTTTTTTTACTAGGGGTTTCTTTTTTTTTCTTTTTTTTCTTTTTTGTTAAGGGCGAATTTTGTCGTTTTATGATTTTCTGTTTTTCTTATGTATTTTTTTTTTTTTTTTTTTGTTTATTCTCATAATTATTTTATTTTATTTTTCTGCCTTGGGTACTTTTTTTTGGGGGGGAGGGGGGTGATATTTAATTTATCGTAGTCATTATCATTATTTTTTAAGGTTATTTTTTTCTTCTTTCTTTCTTTCTTGCTTTCTTTTCCTTTTTTTTGGGGGGGGGGGGGAGGCGAGGGTTGAATTTAATTTTCATATTTTCGCTTTTCTTTTTTTAATTAAATGTTTTTTTGTTTTTGTTTTTATAAAATAATGTCTACCTTTGGTATGTTCCATGAAAGTCTTAGTCCTGAAGAAATTTATATATTTTCCTTTGATATTCTCGAGGTGATCGTTAATATAAAATCACCATTGTATGTCTCTTATATTTCACTCGTAATGATTAGTTGTATTACTCTTAATAATCTTTTCTAAACGTTTGAACAATTTCTGTTTTCGGGGAATTCTCTAACGCATAATTTCTTCAGTAATGATATTTATGATGATGATAAATATGACTTTGTTATGAGTTTTATCGTTATTTTCATCTCATTATATGAGGCTTATGTCTCGCTATGAGTATATTTTTCTTGTTTATAATCTTATTATGATATCATTAGTCTCTCTCTCTCTCTATCTATCTATCTATCTATCTGTCTATTTCCCTCTCTCTCTCTCTCTCTATATATATATATATATATATATATATATATATATATATATATATATAATTTATATATATATATATATATATATATATATATATTTATATATTTCTCTATCTCTCTCTCTCTCTCTCTATCTCTCTCTCTCTCTCTCTCTCTCTCTCTCTCTCTCTCTCTCTCTCTATATATATATATATATATATATATATATATATATATATATGTATATATATATATATATATATATATATGTATATATATAAATATATATATATATATATATATATATATTTATATATATATCCCTTTCCTTCTTTCTTTCTTTTTCTCTCTTTCTTTCTCTCTATATCTATATATTTATCTGTCTATCTACATCTCTCTCTCTCTTCTCCTGACCTCCATGTCCATATCCTCCTCCTCCTCTTCCTCCTCCTCCTCCTCCCCCCTTCCTCCACCTTCATCTTCACCGCCTCTACCTCCTCTCTCCTACCTCCTCTCCCGTTATTCGTTCATCCTTCCTACTGCCCCACCCTTCCTCTTTCATCTTTATCCTTCCCTCTACCCCTTACCCTCCCCTCTCCCCCCTCCTTCCTCTCCCCTTTATATCTTCTCTTCCCCCTCCTCCCTCCTCTTCCCTCCTCCTCTGTCCATTCTCCTCCTTCCTCTCCCCCTCCTCCATCCCACCCTCCTCTCCCTCCTCCTCCTCCTCCTCCCCCTCCTCCTCCCCCTCCTTCCTTCACCCCCTTCTCCCCCTCCCCTTCTTCCTCTCCTTCCCGTCCCCCCTCCCTCTTTTCCCCTTTTCCTCCTTCCCTCCTCCCCCGTCCCCCTTCCTCCTTCCTTCCTTCTTCCCCTTCCCTCCCTCCCTCCCCCACACAAAAATGTCCCTAATCCCCACCATTTCGTCCCCAACAGCAAAGCGGTACGAGCCACAATGATGGTGGTCCCTCTCGTAGGCCTACAGTACATAGTCACCATATATAGGCCTAGAGCAAAAGGCTGCGACTGGCTCAATGTTTACCAGATCTCAACAGCATTATAGAAGGAAGCACAGGGGCCGTGGTGGCTATAATATATTGCTACACGAACGGCGAGGTAATGTATTCTAGTGAAGGTGATGTTTTCGGGATGGGGAAAATATTTTTTTTCGTTCTTTTTAGGTTTTTCCCTTTTCCTTTTTTTTTTTTTGTTTGTTTTATTGTTTATTTTTTTGTTTGTTTGTTTATTGACGACTGGTGGTTCCTTTTTTTAACCATATCTGTTTAAGCTTCTTTGCTCCGTTTTTTTTTTTTTTTTTTTTCTCCCTTACCTGGGTTGCCTATTGGGCCCTGATGTTTGAATTTATGGGGGAATTTTTTCCCTGGCATTCTCTCTCTCTCTCTCTCTCTCTCTCTCCTCCTCTCTTCCTCCCCCTCTCTCTCTCCTCTCTCTCTCCTCCTCCTCTCTCTCTCTCTCCTCTCCTCTTCCTCTTCCCCCTTCCCCTAAAACCCCCTTCCTCTCTCTCTCTCCTCTCTCTCTCTCCCCTCTTTTCTCTTCCCTACCCTTTTCCCTCTCTCTCTCTCCCTCTCTCTCCTCCTCCTCACTCTCCTCTCCCTCTCCTCTCTTCTCCCTCTCTTCCTCTTTCCCTTTCTCTCTCCTTCTCCCCTCTCCTCTTCTCTACCCTCTCTCTCATCTCTCCTCTCCCTCTCTTCTCTCTCCCTTCTCTCTCTCTCTTCCTCCTCTCCTCCCCTCTCTCTCCCTCCTCTTCTCCTCTCTCCTCCCCTCTCTTTCTCTCTCTCTCTCTCTCTCCTCTCTTTCCCCTCTCATCCTCTTCTCCTTTTCCCTCTCTCTCTCTCTCTCTCTCTCTCCCTTTTTCTCTCCCCTCTCTCCTCTCTCTCTCTTCCCTTTCCTCTTCCTCTACCCCTTCCCTCTCTCTCACTCTCCTCTCTTTCCCTCTTTCCCCTTCTTCTTCCCCCTACCCCTTCCCCTTTTCCCCTCTCCTCCTCCTCTCTCTCCCCTTTTCTCTCTCTTTACCCCTCTCTCTCTCCTCTCTCTTCTCTCTCTCTTTCTCTCTCTCCCCTCTCTCCTTTAAACCTCCTCTCTCCTCTTCTCTCTCCTCCCTTTTCTCTCTTCCCTTCCCCCTCTCCTCTCTATCCTCCTCTCTCTCTCTCTTTCTCTTTTCCCCTTTCTCTATCCTTTTCCTACTCTCTCTCTCCCCTCTCCCCTCTCTCTTCTCTCCTTTTCCCCTCCCTCTCCTCTCTCTCTCTTCTCCCTCCTTTTCTTTTCTCTCCCCTCTCCTCTTTCTCTCTCTGTTTATCTATTTGTCTGTCTGTCTGCCTGCCTGTCTATTCTTTTTTTTATGTTTGCCGGTCTACTTATCGTTCCATCTATCTGTTTGTCTATCTACCTCTCTCTCTATATGAAGATCCCTCATGAGTCTATTTGTTTATATGTATATGTTTATCTATCTTGGTCTACCTCTGCTATTTATCTCTTTATCTATCTCCCCCCCTCCTTCCTCCTCCCTGTCCCCCTCCACCTTCCTCCCCCTTTCTTTCTTTTTTCCTTTCCCCCCCTCCTCTCCTCTCCACCTTCCTCTCCCTCTTCGCTTTCCCCCTTTTTTGCCTTTTCCTCTTCCTCATCTCTTCACCTTCCTCCCCCCTCCTCCCTTTCCCCCTTTTTTGCCTTTTCCCCTTCCTCTCCTCTCTACCTTCCTCCTCCACGTCTTCCCTCACCCTTACTTGAAACAATCTTCCAGCAGGCTTCGTACAAGAGAGAAGCCCCAATACCATTTTTCATCCCAAGTCATCTCTGCGTAATACATGTTGATATTGACCTGTCAAACTGATGATTCAGACACATACTT
>NC_061840.1:26646176-26653676 GCF_019202785.1 Penaeus chinensis
GACCGATCCATCCGTGTAGTATTGTTCTACTACCCGGGGAGTGAATGGCTGCAATGACCCTGTGGGCTTTCTGCCTTTAGCTAGCATAGGGGTATAGGCTCTTTTTCATTGACAGGTTCATTATGTTGAACTCTATCAGGCTCAGTGCCCACGGCGGGGCTTCGGCAAAGTCGGGGTGGGGGGAGTCCATGCCCTTAGCAAGAAGCTGTTCTTTGAGCTGATGGCGTATCAACACCCTGGCTGTATGAGACAGCCAGGAGTTGTTTGCAACGAGCTCGTTGTCTTGTTCGAGGCATCTGACTAATTTTTGTCTTAGGCTTGTGTTCCTGGGAGCCTGGATGACCTTTGACAGAAATTGTGTTGCCGTTAGATCGATTCGTGAGTCCAGGGGGAGAAGGTTTGCCTCCATCAGGAGGTTGAGGACCTTCGTCCACCTCGGGGCACCCAGAATGATCCTGGCAGCTTCATTTTGGACTGTTTCTAATTTGTCTGTGTGCTTTTTCTTTGCAGCAATTAGAGCGACTGAGGCATAGTCCACAATGGGCCGGACAGCATGTACATAGAATGATCTTAGTACTTTGTGTCTGGCCCCTATGCGTCTCCCAGTCATTGCTCTCATGACAGACAGTCTTGCTTTGGTTCGGTCAACCAGGTACTGGACCTCCTTATGGAAGGAGAGGGTCCGGTCTATCCTTACCCCAAGGTATAGGTAGTCCTTGACCCATTCTAATTCCACTCCCTGGATTTTCAGTCTTGTGCCTCGAACTCTCTGTCTCAAAGCCATGGCTTTGGATTTGGCAGCAGAGATCTTTAGTCCCGTCCTACAACACTCCTCTGACACGAGGTCCAGACAACGCTGGGCTTTATTCTGGCTGCGTGGTCCAGTGGAGGTGATAGCGAGATCGTCTGCATACGAGATGATCTGGCACCCCACTGGGAGGTTTATGTTGAGGATGCAGGACATTAAAGTGTTGAATAGGGCTGGACTGAGAACCCCACCCTGTGGCGTTCCATTTTCGAGCGGCATGTGCTGCGATAGGTGACCCTGGAATTTGACATTGGCAGTCCTGTTCCTGAAGTAGTCACCTATCCAAGCCAAGAGCTTTCCTCTGATTCCCTTCTGGATCAGGCTTTCCTGAATGGCAAGTGGACTTGCCAGTTCAAAAGCCTTCTCCAGGTCAAGGAATACCACCACAGCTGGGCCCTTGCTGATTGTGCTTAAGAGCGTGGCTAAGCTGTGTGCTGTGCCCATGCCCCTTGTGAACCCGTGAAGGTGTTCGTGCGGGGGTCCCGTTTTCCATTGAAGCCGGTTTAGTACCATCCTCTCAGCCGTCTTGGCCAGGCAGCTGAGCAGAGAGATGGGGCGGTACTTCCCCGGCTCCTTTGGTTTTGGGACGGGAACTATGGTAGCCCTCTTCCAACTCTGGGGTAGAGTGGAAGTTTCCCAGGACTTGTTGATGAGTTGCAAGAGTGCACGCTCACCTGCTAGTCCTAGGTGGGAGATAATGGGGTACGAGATCCCATCAGAGCCCGGGGCTGTGTTGGAACTGGTTTTATAGGCTTTCCTTAGTTCCCTCAGAGAAAAGATAACGTCTGAGTTATCGGGTTCGGCTGCCCTTTCTCTGATCTGAGCGTGTCTGTCTGGCTGTAGACGCTCTTGTCTTGCCCTCAGCTCGGCTGGCAGACTGTTGCTGCTCGTTCTCGCAGAGAACTCGTGCGCCAGTCTGTTAGCCTCTGCTTGGGGGTCGTGATGGGTGCACCTCGGGGCTGAGCGGCTGGTAGCTCGCTTGACCCGTTGCCACAGCTCTGAAAGGGTGGTTTGGTGGTCGAAGGACTCACACCATTCCAGCCACTTTTCCTGCCTGACTCTGTTGGCAGTTTCCTTGGCATCCGTGACAGCTTCCCTTAGGAGGGATAGGTTGTCAGGGGTTCTTTGCCTTCGGAATAGTTTTCGGCACATGTTCACCCTGTGGTTGACCTCCCTGATCTCGTCATTGAAGTACCAGGCGTCTTTGTGACTTCTGGACCCAGGCCGAGTTTTGGGTATGGTCTGTGAGGCTGCTTCATTAATGGCGTTTAGCAGGCTGGCTTCGAGCACTTCCACATTTTCGCTTTGTGGGGGATTGTTGCATCTCAGACAGAGGGCCAAGGCGTTTTGAAACGCCTGCCAGTTGGCCTTGTCTGTTTTCCATCTTGGATTTGGTCTTAGGATTTCGGCTGGGCCAGCATCCATGAGGGTAGTTATAGTGCCGTAATGGTCACTTGTGACGGTCTCATCGACACACCAGCCAATCCTCCCCACCAGAGTCGCAGTGGCCAGGGTGAGGTCTAGGACCCCTCCTCTGACATGCGTTGGCTCATGGGTGTTGAGGAGAGCGATCTCAGGGAATGTCTCTAGCACGTCAGCTATGTGATAGCCGGCCGCATCCGGTGCCCGGCAGGGAGCCAGGATGGGGTGGTGTGCATTGAAATCTCCCCCTATGATCACTCGGTCGTGTGCAGCAGAAGCACAGACCTGGCTGATGTCTAAGCTTTTACAGTGTGGCCGGCTGTACACATTGTACAGTTTGAGGGGCCCCCCGGCCAGGTGAACCTCGACGGCAAGGGATTCAACATCGTCTCCACAGTGCGATGCATCGGCTATTGCGGAGCAGGGGATTGTTGCTCTCACAAGGGTGATCAAGCCTCTCTTGCCAGGTGTTTGTGGCAGTGTGAAGGCATGGTACCCTGAGAAGCGAACAGTGTCCACTGTTAATGTCTCCTGGAGCATGACAATGTCAATGTTCCTTGATCGCACTACTGCTTGGAGAAAAGCGTTCTTTGCAGAGAAGCTATTGATGTTCCACTGTAGGATGCTTAGATGGTGTGTCATGATGTTACTCAGTGATAGTTACATCAGAGACATCGTCGGAGTCTGACAACTCCATTGCGAGGTCCTCGCTGGTTGAGGGCTCCTCGTCTGTTGTCAGGCTATCCTTGGGTCCACTGGGGGGTGGAGAGCCTTTGGTAGCTCTGACTTTGGTTGGTTCGGCTTTTCTCTCAGGCTTTTTCTTGGCTGGCCTTGCTGGCCTTGCCTGGGCAAGGTCAGCGTGATCTGGCTCTGGCTGCACAGATTCAGCCTGTTTTGGCTCTGCCTGTGAAGGCATGGCCTGGTTTGGAGTGGGGAGGGGAGTCTCGTCCTGGGGTGAGGGTGAGGCTGGTTTTTCTCTAGCCAGCTTTCTTCCCTTCAGGGCTGCGACAGTCTGGGTCATTGCCGTCATGGCGACCGAAACTGCCTTCTCGGCCTCCTCACTCGACCTCCCCAGGGCTGTTGCTACTGCTGTGACAACAGCAGTTAACAGGAGAGTCATATCGTCCTCGTCAAAGAGGAGATGATCATCTGTTGGGGAGGTTTTTGTGGTGCTCTTAGAAACTTTTTTCTTTAGTTTCTTTTTCTGCACCTTTGGCATTGTCGGAAACTCCTTTTTGTTGGAGACATCCGGTGTCGGCTGGGGGGCGGCTTCCTTCCTCTTAGGAGGTCGGGGGGCCTTTTCGCTTTTGTTCCTTCCCCAGACATGGGTGCCCGGTGGGGCAGGAACAAAGTCTGATCGGTTTTGAGCAACCTCTTGTCGCCTGAGGGCCGCCTTTTTCCTGACAGAGCAAGTCAGGCTCCAGGCATGATGCTTCTTGGCACAGTTGGGACATTTGGCTGTTGTGTCCCTCTTTTCCTCTTTGTATGCCTTGAGGCATACCTCTGTGTTGTGTGCCTTGCTACAGACACCACATTTAGGCTTGGCTGTACAGTTAGCCTTGTGGTGACCGTATTTCTGGCACTTGAAACACCGAAGTGGTTCTGGCACATACGTTCGAAGGTTGTAGGTGCCCCAGTTACCCAGATCAAGGGTAGTGGTTGGGGCACCTTTCATGGTCACCAGGACTTGCCTGGTTGGAGTCTTCCCCTTCGACATTCGGGAAGCCTGCACGACCTGTGGGTGTGAAGCGATCAGCTCCACATCGTACGAGACTGAGAAGCCAAGTAGCACCATCTTGGTTCTCTTTTCCTCGGGACTTAGTGGGGAAAGACTCACTTTTCTCCCATCAGTTAGCTCCTTCGTTTCCCGGAGGAAATTTAAGGTAGCTTGATCTTTGGGCATTATGATCATGCCCTGATCTCGGGCGACCCGGATCGACAACCGGATTTTCCGTTGCAACTCCAATGCCCTGACCAATTGGTAGGCATTGTCGAAGCCTTCGGGTTTAGCTGGCACTTTGAACTGGGTGAAGCGTTTAGGGGGTCCCGACTCTTCATCAGAGTCGGTATCCGGCCTCGGACGCTTCGGCCCGCCCTTTCGGCTTTCGGGCTTGTTTGAGGAGGCAGGAGCTGATGCGGCTGGTTCAGCCTGCTCTCCCCTCTCAGTCGGGGAGGCCGTCTGTGAACTCAGGGGCCTCCCTGGCTTAGCTGCTGGCCTGGAGAGGCCAGCTCGCGAGTCAAGATCTTTGACTATTCGGTGGACAGACCCATTGGCTTCGGTCTTGTCCACCTTAGCAGCAGGGGTGACAGTGTCATCCTGTGCTTGGGGCTTTCTTTTGCCACCGGAAGGCGCATATGCCTTCATGGTGACTACCGTGGTCTGGGCCTTGCGCGGTTCGTCAACTGTAAGTTCAGTCTGTGGGGGGTGTTTGATTGTTTTTTCCATGAATTGGTAAGTGCTTCATCCTCTCACGCCCCCACCCACCACGGAGTCCAACAAGGGGAAGCTGAGTGTCAGAACCAGTGTCTAACAGCAACAGGAGTGATGAGAGGATATACGCAGCCAATAGCCATTGTGACGGCACTCACGGACCATTGTGAGTGCCAATGGCGGCATGACTGCTTGACCCTAGCCTCCCGGGGGAGACCAGCCGATTGACCGTGACCGGGCCGGGATCAGGCCGCCTGTCTTGCTGGAATAGAGGACCAAAGAGGCGTGTTGCTAGCCGCAGGGCGTACTCGTTCACGGCATCGCTCAACCTCCAGGACTCCCGTCTCCACAGCGCACAAGGCTGCCACGCACGGCAATCGCGTGGGTAGGTGTAAACCCCTGGGGAGAGACCAGAGGGGATGCCCTTCCACCTACGAGACATCATTGTTTGGAGCCCTTTTGCTCAGCCCTCTGAGGCAGCCACCCAAAGGTTGCTTCACCGCAGTGAGGGAAGAGGAGTCTTGCACTTTTACCAGGCAGTTCCTTTCATCCCTCTGAAGCAACCACCCAAAGGTTGTTTCACCTCAGTGAGGAAGGAAAGGACCTGTGTCTTTTCAAAGTAGTTCCCCCTTCCCTCTAAAACAGCCACCCAAAGGCTGTTTCACCTCAGTGAGGGAAGGGAGGTTTTGCGTTCTTGTCAGGCACTTCCTTTCGTTCCCCTGAAGCAACCACCCAAAGGTTGTTTCACCTCAGTGAGGAAGGAAAGGACCTGTGTCTTTTCGAAGTAGTTCACCCTTCCCTCTAAAACAGCCACCCAAAGGCTGTTTCACCTCAGTGAGGGAAGGGAGGTTTTGCGTTCTTGCCAGGCAGTTCCTTACATTCCTCTGAAGCAACCACCCAAAGGTTGTTTCACCTCAGTGAGGAAGGAAAGGACCTGTGTCTTTTCAAAGTGTTTCCCCCTTCCCTCTGAAGCAGCCATCCAAAGGCTGTTTCACCTCAGTGAGGGAAGGGGGGTTTTGTCCTTTTTGTCAGCTGGTTCCTTTCATCCCTCTGAAGCAACCATCCAAAGGTTGTTTCACCTCAGTGAGGGGGGGGGGCGGTATTCGAAAACCATTCCGGACGTCTAGACGGGAGCGGTCGCCTGTGTGAAGGGCAGGGCCACAAACCGACCGAGAAGCGGGGCGGCACGGGGAATGGTTACCCCGGCGGCCCCCGGCCGGCTGCGTGGCGCGAGCCCGCGACCTTTGCCGTGCCCGGGAAGGCCGGGGGGACAGCTGAAGGGGTCAGGAAGCACCATGAGAAGGCCCGAGGGAGCAACAGGGAAAAATAGGCAAGAAGAAATGGAGCTAGATAAGGGGGAAAAATGGGAGAAGGAAAATAAGTAGCAGAAAAAAAAAAAAAAAAAAAAAAACGTAGGTTAAGAAGACACTGGAAGAAAGAGGCAGAAGGCACAGAAGAATTAAAGGGAAAATTAAAGGTTGAGAAGAAAAACACAAAGATAACACAAGTACTATTGAAAATAAATAACAAAATAATAAATTTGTGTGAGTGTGAGTGTGAGTGTGAGTGTGGAGTGTGAGTGTGAGTGTGAGTGTGAGTGTGAGTGTGAGTGTGAGTGTGAGTGTGAGTGTGAGTGTGAGTGTGAGTGTGAGTGTGGAGTGTGAGTGTGAGTGTGAGTGTGAGTGTGAGTGTGAGTGTGAGTGTGAGTGTGAGTGTGAGTGTGAGTGTGAGTGTGAGTGTGAGTGTGAGTGTGAGTGTGGAGTGTGAGTGTGAGTGTGAGTGTGAGTGTGAGTGTGAGTGTGAGTGTGAGTGTGAGTGTGAGTGTGAGTGTGAGTGTGAGTGTGAGTGTGAGTGTGAGTGTGAGTGTGAGTGTGAGTGTGAGTGTGAGTGTGAGTGTGAGTGTGAGTGTGAGTGTGAGTGTGAGTGTGAGTGTGAGTGTGAGTGTGAGTGTGAGTGTGAGTGTGAGTGTGAGTGTGAGTGTGAGTGTGAGTGTGAGTGTGAGTGTGGAGTGTGAGTGTGAGTGTGAGTGTGAGTGTGAGTGTGAGTGTGAGTGTGAGTGTGAGTGTGAGTGTGAGTGTGAGTGTGAGTGTGAGTGTGGAGTGTGAGTGTGAGTGTGAGTGTGAGTGTGAGTGTGAGTGTGAGTGTGAGTGTGAGTGTGAGTGTGAGTGTGGAGTGTGAGTGTGAGTGTGAGTGTGAGTGTGAGTGTGAGTGTGAGTGTGAGTGTGGAGTGTGAGTGTGAGTGTGGAGTGTGAGTGTGAGTGTGAGTGTGAGTGTGAGTGTGAGTGTGAGTGTGAGTGTGAGTGTGAGTGTGAGTGTGAGTGTGAGTGTGAGTGTGAGTGTGGAGTGTGAGTGTGAGTGTGAGTGTGAGTGTGAGTGTGAGTGTGAGTGTGAGTGTGAGTGTGAGTGTGAGTGTGAGTGTGAGTGTGAGTGTGAGTGTGAGTGTGAGTGTGCGTGTGCGTGTGCGTGTGCGTGTGCGTGTGCGTGTGCGTGTGCGTGTGCGTGTGCGTGTGCGTGTGCGTGTGCGTGTGCGTGTGCGTGTGCGTGTGCGCGTGCGCGTGCGTGAGTTTGTGCGTGTGCGTATGGGTGTGTGACGTGCGAGTGCATGTGTTCACAACGCATACAGCTCTAAATGCATTTTCTCATTAACCTATGGATGTAGGTCCTAGAAAACGTATTTTTTACTCACAAGACACGTTGCATTGCAATTCCTACAAACGGACAATATTTGCTATATAAAAGTACATAAATGTTCCCAAAAGAAAAAAGAAAACTGTATCCAAGACGCAAAAAAAAAAAAAAAACGAGAAAAAAATCATACCTTGACAAAGGTAATTCCAAA